>NW_007253296.1:1185879-1227201 GCF_000164805.1 Carlito syrichta
TGGAATTATAGGCGCGCGCTACGACGCCTGGCTAATTTTTGATTTTTGTAGAGATGAGGTCTCGCCAAGTTGCCCAGGAGGATCTCGAACCCGCGGGCTCAGTCAATCCACTCACCTCAGCCTCCCAGGGCGTGGGATTACAGGCTGAGCCACCAAGGCTGCCTTGTCAGTTCCTTTCTTAAAGCATTATAATTGTTCAACGTCCGCTTATGAGTGAGAACATATGGTACTCTGTTCGTTGTTTCTGTGATAGATCACCGCGTACGATCAATTCTAAATCCATCCAAGTTGCTGTGAAGTACATGTTTGTCCTTCTTTATGACTGCATAATATTCCATTGTGTATATGTACCACATTTTTAAAACCCAGTACAGCTTTGATGAGCAGCATGGTTGGTACCATGTTTTTGCTATTATGAATAGAGCTGCAGCAAACATACATATGCAGATAACTTTTTTGTAGAATGATTTGAGTTCCTCTGGGTATATTCATAGGGGAATTGATGGGTCACATAGAAAGTCAATTTTTAGTTCTGTCAGAAATCACCACACTGTCTTCCAAAGAGGTTGCACTAGTTTGTATTCCCACCAGCAGTGTAGAAGCATTCCTATTTCTCCGCATCCTCACCAGTATCTGCTGTTGTTTTATTAATGATGGCCATTCTTAATGGGGTTGGATAGTATCTTGATGTGGTTTTGATTTGCATTTCTCTGATGATGAGTGAGGTTGAGCACTTTTTCATGTGTCTCTTGGCTGCCCGTATATCTTCTTCTGAGAAGTGTCTATTCATGTCTTTTGCCCGCTTTTTAACAAGGTTGTTTGTTTTTTTTTTCCTTTCGGTGCGTTTGAGTTCCTTGTAGGTCCTAGATGTTAGGCCTTTGTCAGATATACAGTTGGCAAATATTTTTTCCCATTCTGTGGGCTGTCTCTCTGCTCTTTTGAGGGTTTCTTTTGCTTTGTAGAGGCTCGTTAGTTTGATGAGGTCCCACTTGTCTATCTTATTTCTTAAGGTATGGGCACTTAGGGTTTTGATCAGTAATTGGTTGCTAGTTCCAACTTCCAGAAGGGTGTCTCCTGCATTTTCTAAGATTCTTATAGTTTGAGGTTTTATGTTTAAGTCTTAGAGTTAATTTTGTATGGTGATAGGTAAGGGTTCTGTTTTAGTCTTCTGCATGTGGTCAGCCAGTTTTCCCAGCACCATTTACTGAATAGGTTCTCCTCTCCTCAGTGGTTGTTGTTGGAGGCTTTGTCAAAGATGAGTTGGTTGAGGAATTGAGACTTTACTTCTAGAATCTCTATCCTGCTCCATAGAGCTATATGCGTGTTCTTGTACCAATACCAGACTGTTTTGATTACTGTAGCCTTATAGTCAAGTTTGAAGTTTGGAAATGTGTTACCTCCTGCTTTGTTTCTTTTGCTAAGGATTGTTTTGGCTACTTGTGGTCATTTATATTTTCATGTGGATTTCTGTGTTGTCGTTTCCAGGTCTGGGAGGAATGATGTTGGTAACTTAATGAGTATTGCGTTGAATCTGTAGATTACCTTTGGTAGGATGGACATTTTAACAATATTGATTCTTCCTATCCATGAGCATGGAATATTATTCCATTTGTTCATGTCTTCTTGGATGTCGTTGAGCAGTGTTTTGCAGTTCTCATTGTAAAGGTCTTTTACTTCTCTGGTTAGGAAGATGCAGAGGTATTTCATTTTTTTGTGGCAATTGTGAATGGGATTGTGCTTTTAACTTGTCTCTGCCTGCTTATTGTTGGTGTATAGGAATGCAACTGTCTTTTGCACATTTATTTTGTACCCCGAAAATTTGCCAAAGTCCTTTATCAGTGCAAGCAGGTTTTTGACAGATTCTCTTGGATTTTCAAGGTATAGAATCATTCATCAGCAAAGAGGGATAACTTGACTTCCTCTTTTCCTATTTGGATACTTCTGATTTCCTTCTCTTGTCTAATTGCTCGAGCTAGGACTTCCAACACAATGTGAAACAAGAGGGGTGAGAGGGGGCAGCCTTGTCTTGTTCCAGTTTTCAAGGGGAAGTGTTTTCAGTCTCTGTTCATTTAGCAATACGTTAGCTGTGGGTTTATCATAAATGGCACTTACTATTTTGAGGTATGTCCCTCTATACCTAGGTGTTTGAGGGTTTTTATCAAGAAGGATGCTGGATTTTATCAAATGCTATTTCTGCATCTAATGATATAATCATGTGGTTCCTGTTTTTACATCTGTTGATGTATTTAATTACATTAATGGTCTTGCAAAAATTGAACCAACCCTGCATCCTGGGGATGAAGCCTACTTAGTCATGGTGGATGATTTTTGAATGTATTTTTGGATCCGATTTGCTAGAATCTTGTTGAGGATTTTTGCATCTATATTCATAAGGGATATTCGTCTGGAGTTCTCTTTTTTGGTCGGATCTTTACCCAGTTTGGATATCAGTGTGATGTTAGCTTTGTAAAATAATTTGGGGAGAATTATATCTTTCTAAATTGCCTGGAATACTTTCAATAGGATTGGTATCATCTCCTCCTTGTATGTTTTGTGGAATTCTGCTGCAAAGCCATCCAGTCCAGGGTGTTTTTTGTATGTAGTTTTCTTATGACAGAGTCAATTTCCTGGGTTGTTATTGGTCTATTTAGTGTCTCAATGTCTTCTTGTTTCACCTGGGGAGGTTGTGTGATATCAGAAAATCCTCCATTTCATTTAGGTTACCAAGTATGTTTCCATATAGGTGTATATGGTAATCTCTAATAATCTTTTGTATTTCTTTGGGGTCAGTTGTGATTTGATGTTTTGTGTTTATTTGGGCCTTTTCTCTCTTTTTCTTGGTATTCTGGCTAGGGGCCCATCGATCTTGCTAATTCTTTCTTTTCTTTTTTTTTTGAGTTGGAGTCTCAATCTGTCACCCAGACTGGAGTGCAGTGGCCGCTCCCAGTCACCGCAGCCTCGAACTGCTGGGCTCCAGCCATCCTTCTGCCTCAGCCTTTCACGTAGCTGGAACTACAGGCACGCACTATCTCGCCCAGCCAATTTTTTGATTTATTGTAGAGATGAGGTCTCGCCTTCCCAGGCAGGTCTCTAACCGCGGGCTCAGGCATCCACTCTCCTCAGCCTCCCAAAGCACAGGATTACAGGCTGAGCCACTGAGACCGGCTTTTTGCTAATTCTTTCAAAGAACCAGTTCTCTGTTTTGTTGATGTTTTCTATGGTATTTTTGTCTTCTGTGTCCCATATTTGGGCTCTTATTTTATTCATTTGGATTCTTCTGCTAAAGTTGGGGTTTTGGTAGTCTTCTCTTTCCAACTTCCTTAAGTGATTTGTTAGACTCTCTACTTGTGATCTTTCCGTTTTCTTGATGTGTGTTCATAGAGATATAAATTCCCCTCTTAGAACTGATTTCATGGCATCCCAGAGGTTTTGGTAAGATGTTTCTTCATTTTCATTTATTTCCAGGAATCTTTTAATTTCTGCTTTGATTTCGGTATGTTCATAGAGATATAAATTCCCCTCTTGGAACTGATTTCATGGCATCCCAGAGGTTTTGGTAAGATGTTTCTTCATTTTCATTTATTTCCAGGAATATTTTAATTTCTGCTTTGATTTCAGTGTTTACCCAGCAGTTTTCAGCATCTTGCTGTTTAGTGTCCATGTCTTTGTGGGCTTTGTGGAAACTTTGTTGGTGTTGATATTTGCCACTGTGGTCTGAGAAGGTGCATGGCAATATTTCAACCATATGGAATTTGTTTATGCTTGATTTATGGCCATAGCTTAAAAGGTTGTTTTGTCTGATATTAAGATCCTGACTTCTGCCTTCTTTTGTGATCCATTTGCTTGAAAACTCGTTTTTCATTCTTTAACTTTGTGTCTGTGTGTGTCCCTTGTGTTGAGATGAGTATCCTAGATGCAGCAAATAATTGGGTCTTGGTTTCTTATCTAGTTTGCCGTTCTGTGTCTTTTCATTCCATGTGGTGATGAGTAGAATGTATAGTCTGTGGTTGTTGGGTGGAATAATCTGTAGGTATCTATTAAGTTCATTTGGTCAAGTGTCAAGTTTAGGTTTTGGATCTCCTTGTTGATTTTTTACCTCGATGATCTATCTAGTGTTGTTAGTGGAGTATTCAAGTCCCCTGCCATAATAGTGTTAGAGTCAATACCTTTTTTTAGTTTACTTCGTAGTTGCTTTATAAATGCTGGTGCTCCTGTGTTGGGTGCATATATGTTCTCTTGGGAAGTGTGTGGTCAATCTTTTTCTTCTTTCTTCTATGGTTAATAGTTTTTTAAGTGTCTCTTGTAGAGCTGGTCTGGAAGCTGCATAATCTCTTAGGGATTGGATGCCTGGGAAAGATTTTAATTCTCCTTCACTGATGAAGCTGACCTTGGCTGGATAGGAAATTCTTGGTTTAAATTGTTTATCTTTGAGGACTTTGAATATAGGGCTCCAGTCCCTTCTTGCTTGAGTGTTTCTGCTGATAGGTCTGCTGCTATTCTGATTGGTTTTCCCTGGTTGGTAGTCTGAGCTTTCACTCTTGTTGCCTTTAGGATTTTTCTTTTGTGCCTACTTTGTGTAGGTGAATTACTAGGAGTTGGTCTTCTCATTTGATGTCTTGTGGGGGTTCTCTGTATCTCTTGTCCTTGACTGGTCACATCTCTGGTGAGATGGGAAAAGTTTTTTGGATTACCTCCTGGAATACTTGCTCCAAGTTGTTCTCTATTCCCCTTTCTTTTTCTGGGATACCAATCAGGTGTGAGTTCAGCCTCTTGATATAATTGCACATCTCTTATAGACTTTATTCTTTCTTTCTGAGTCCTCTCTATGTTTTTTACAGATTATGTTAATTCCATGTTCTGGTCTTCAAGTTCTGAGATTCTTTCTTCAACTAGAGTAATTCTTCTTTCCATGCTTGTCATCTTGTTATTTATTTCCTGGATGAATTTTTTTATTGCCAAAATATCTGTTACAAGTTCTTTCAGTGCTGCATCTTGTCTTTCCTGAGTCTTATTCACTCTTTCCATCTATTCCCTAATCCCTGTCGTATTCTGGGGCCAGTCGTTGGTGACTTCCATTGTGTGGGCACCAAGGTCTGATTTTTAGGTGTTTTGTTTGGTACACTTAAATTGCCTGTGGTCTTCCTTTGGTTTTTCCTCATTTGTGACAGATCTCTTGTTTTTCTCTTTAGTTCTGTTATTCAGTGTCAGTGGGAGAGGCTTCCCTTCTGATGTTTGCTCAGTCCTCTATTCTTCCCTGATCTGTGCTCTGTATTTGTTCTATTTTGAATTAGGATGGTAGATGGGAAACTTTGCTGTCTTTGTAGATTTTGAAAGTTGAATAAAGTCCAGGACGTGGCGCTAGGATTCAGAAACTACTTGTGTATTACAATGTTCACCTATTGTGGCATGTGTTCCCTGAGACCTACTCCCCACCACCACTTTATATGATGATACAAATTAGAAACCAACACAAAAAACAATTGAACACATACACAGAGACATACACACACTCCCCCAAACAAACTGGAATAACAACAAAGTGTAGCAAAACTAACAACAACAACAATAAACCAAGAAAGCTGAACACACACACTCATACATAGCACAAAGTGAATGGAGAAGAAAAACAGAAAGACTGGGGGTGGGGATAAGGAATTCAGATTGAACCCTCACACATATATTGACAGACACCTTAAACTATAAAAAAAGAAGATTAAAAAACCCCAGAAGAACAAGAGAGCAAAAACAAACCAATAACAACAAAGAAATTGAAAGATGAACACTCAATCGTTCACATACACACACATAAACAGAAAACAACAAATAAAAGAAGAAAGAAACAGAAAAGGAAAGAAAAAAAATTGGAGGGATGTAGATCAAACCCTCACATACACATTCATACACAAAGGAAAAATATTTTTTAAATAGATGAACTAACAAACAGGCAAAAAAATTTTAAAAGTTAAAAAAAATTAAAAAACAAAAAACAAAACCCTGCCCTCTTGTGGCAGGCTCTGTAATTTTTCCTCTGAGCTGGTCTCTCCTGCAGAGCCACCTCTTTCACTCTTTCCTCAGTGTCTGGAGCAGGGAAAGAGGAGGGGCAGTAGAGGTGGATGGGGCTGCAGTCCTCCCCTCCCACTCTTGTATGCTCAGAGAGATCTCTTCTGGTGGGGTGGTGTGGGATTATCTCTTCCCCGGGTATGTACTTGCAGGGGGTTCCCCAGCTAGGCCTACCCTGGAATGGAATTCTCCTATTGCAACTGATGTCCAGGCTCTGCCTGGGTTTGTCCCTCTCAGTTGTGGCCCAGATGTGTGGATCTGATGTTCAGAGGATTGCTGGGGAGGAGGGGTTTGGGTCAGCCCTGGACTTGCCACTGATCTCTTTGGAGTCCTTACCCCTCCTTTTCTGGCCACACCCTTTATCCCACAGCTGGTTCAGGGTAGGGGGTGGGGCGACCGGGACTCAAGTTTTGTGCTTTCAGGATATTCCTGCTGGGTTACAATCAATCTCTGAGTAGTTGATCTGCCAGTCACAGAGACTGGGTCCATTGTTCCATGGTGAGGAAGTTGGAGCACTCTCCCATCCAGCCTTCAAGATGGTGGCAGGGCTCCCTTCCTTGTCCTCTTTGGTGGGACTCTGCCTTTGGGCTCCCTCTGAAGCCCCTGCTGCCAGTGCCTGGCCAGACACCGAAGTGGTGAGGCAAAGCCAGGAGGCAGCAGATTCTCCTGCTGCAGTTGTGAGGCAGAGCCTGGAGTGGTAGTCTCTCCCTATCACTTCTTCACAGGAAAACTTTTGTCTGTTTAAAAAAAAGTGGTGCTCAGCTTCTGCAACCTAGGAGGAGCCAGGGACCAAACCAAACAGGGACCACTAGCTGTTGTACCAGGGCTCATGAGCCCCCACTTAGTCAGTCTCTCCCAGCATTTTCTTCCCAGGAAGGGTTTTGTTGATTTAAGAAAAAAAATGGTGCTCAACTTCTGCATCCCAGGAATCACTAGTTTCCAAGCCCTGCAGCTGCGGCACCAGCCACTGCACCAGGAGAGCCCTGGCCGCTAGCTCCCTAGCCCTCACTCAGTCAGTCACTCACATGCCCACTCACTCACCTGCACATACACAAAATTTTCCATACACTCACTCACACAGGACTTGCATAGCCTGATGGGCTCGACCGCCATCTTCCCGACCTCCTGTTGGAAATATGTTTTTCAGTCTAAAATTTTATACCCAGTCAAGCTATCTATCAAGAGTGAGAGCAGAATAAAGGCAGTTCAGATGTATGAGTTCAGTAATTTTATAAAGAAACTTTTCTTAGGACTTTGACGTTGGTATCTAATCCAACAAGGTGAGGACAAGAGGAGGAAGATAGAAGCTTATAAAGGAAGACAATAGAGTGAAGGGCCACAATGAAAACTATGTATCTTTTCTGGAAAATGATTGGAGCAGGTCTGGAAGAAGTTTTTGAGTAATTTTAGCTTCAACTTGTTTCCCCACCAATCCATTTACCAAAATATTCAACTTGGTAAAGTTTTAGATTACTTTTCTCTTTCAGTTTCAAATCCCTCAATGACTCCCATTAGTTTCAGAATAAAATCTAACTTCTTGGTGGTATAAAATGTCCTTTGTTATTGACCCCCACCTACCTCTTTTGTCTTACCTCTCACCACTCTTGTTAGCCACTTAATGCCCTCTGCTCCAATCACTGATCTTTTTTACAGACTTCTTCAAGCTACTTACCATCAGAAACTATATCTGCTGTTTTCTCTCTGTAAGGAAACACTTCTTCCCCTCCTTTTCCTGGTAGATTCATCCTTGTCTTTTAAACTTCATCATCTCAGGAAACTTACTTGTGCTTGCCTCCCACCTACTTCTGGTTTAAGTCCTCTTGGCTGGACCTCCATGGCTTTCCTATATTACTTACCTCTAGTACCAAGCTGTCTATTTACGAATTTATTTATCTGCTCTCCTTACTTGATTTTAATCTCCTTGAGAAGAGGGACTCCATTGTCATCATTTTTAAGTTTACTTAATAGCTATATATTCTAGCTTCTCTGCAGTCAGACTGCTTAGGTTAAAATCTTGGCTGCATCACTTGCTATGTTATCACAGGAGCTCTCTGAGTCTTTATGCTCTCACTTGCAAAATGATGTGGTATTTTTATCTGCGGCACCTGGCACACAGAAGGTGCTCAATAATGTGTGTGGAATGAGTCCCTGCAGATAGGCAGAGTTCCTGAGAATGGAAACCTCTCAGCAGAGGGGAAGGATGACTCACGTCAATCAATCTTGATTCATCCCCACGCTTTCCATGTAGGAATGCTCAGCTTCCTCTAGGACCTTTATGCCTTGAGGGTTGTGAGCAAAATCTGAAAAATGCAAACTCTTTTCCTTTTCATGGTTATCCATGGGTTAACCTAAGGAATTCAGGATTTCTCACAGAGCAAAAATGTCTAAATCATACCACTGCCTGACCATTATCATGGGGCTGTCTAAACAGGATGTTACTTTAGGGCCCACATTTTCCTAGGTGTATGCTAATTAAGGATCATTGAGGGGGAAACAAAGGGATCATGTACCCATTCTGCAGATGGAAAAGCTCATGATCTTCTCTAAACTCCTGAGTCCAAAAATTTACACAACTTGTCAGGAATCTACCAAGAAGAAATCTGTGGCCCCCCAAGTGTTCCCCCCAGGCTAAATTAATATTCTCTTTTTTGTTCTGTTGATGGTGGTAGCATTCCTGTGGGGCTGCTGTACTTTTAGATTTGTAGAAGCAAGTAAGAGAGTTAATTGTTCGCAACATATTCACAAGATCTGGAGCAGAGTCAATAATGAATTGCATCATGTATGTGATCTCCCATGTATCTACTCTTGTGAGCAATCATTTTGCAAAAGAAATAAACAGTAGATTTGAGACTGAGATATCTGACCAACAGGCCTTCCTCTCCCCCTCAGTAGAGTAGCTGGGTATCAACTGTGGAGCCTTTAAACTGTGGAGCCTTTTTCCAAACCGAGTTTTTCCAATTCCCTTTCTTCTTTTTTCTTCTCTCCATCCTATAGTCAGGGACCCAATTACCACACAGGTAGACCCACAGGCTACAGTTTGGATTACAAAATTCAGACAACCAATTGTCTGGAAAGTATGTCAAATATAGGACTAAATCAGGGTGCAGTACCCTGAATTCAAGACTGTGCTTCAGCTTTATTCTATTCAAGAAGCTGAAAAGTTGGTTCCTTCCTGTGGAGAGTTTGTGGTTGGTAGGGGAGATTGGCAAATGCATGTCAAGAAAGAGCTCAGAATGCAGATAAAATTTCTGCTTTACTTTTCTTCTCCATGAGGTATCAAACTTAAGGCTGGCCAGGGGCTGTCAACTATGGGTTGGGGGTGTGACACCCACCTTTATACATTCACCACTATATTTTGATCAACAGATAAAACTCAGTTTTCTTACAAATGTCTCTTTACATTATTCACTGTTAAATGGAACATTGAGGTTGTGCCTCAAAATAGTGTAGGTTGTGCCTCAAAATAGTGTAGGTCCAACTTATTTAAGAGCTAGGTGGCATAGGGCAAGGTCACATCGAGCCATTGCCAAAGAAAGCAAGGGAGTTTGCTGGAGCATTCTCGAACTTTGCCTTGATTACATAAGAGATGTGATCAGGGCAGGAACATAAAAATTACTTGGGGCAAACCAGGGAGGAGAGTTTTCACTGTTGAGGTTTTTAGAACCTGAAGACATTGTCACACTACAGTTATGATTGTGTTAAAATAATTGCTGTCATGTTTCATGTTGCTTTGGTTTTTTGATCCCTTATAGCTTGTCGCTAGAAATTCTAGTATTAAAAAAAGTTGAGCATACTGCGTTATCTACTTATTTCCTAAAGTCCCCTCTGATTAGGGTTGTCAAACAAATTTTAGGACACCCATTTAAATTAGAATTTCAGACAAACGATGAGCAATTTTTTTTTAGCGTAAGTGTGCTCCATGCAATATTTTGCTTATCTGAGATTCAAATTTAACTGGGACTCTCATATTTTTGTTTGCTCAATCTGGCAACCACACCTCTGATTCTTTTCTAAAAAAGTGACAAATGCAGCCCCAGTTCAGGGCTAATGTTTTGTAATGTGCACCATCTAGTGGTTACATGAGCAACAAGGAAACCAAGAAACTCCAAGGAACAACCTGTTAAAAGAGCAATGGGATAAAGCTGAAAAGAAACAGCTGTGTTTTAATATTTTTTTAAAATTAATTTTTAAAACTTTTCTTCTTTGGAGGTGGTGTCTGTGATCAGATCACAGACACCAGTGACTATCCAGTGAGTATTTGAAATCTCTTGTCAATCATCAAGTGTTTAAACAGCAAACACCCACCTGACTGAGACCTTGTGCTCCTCTATTAACACATAAATGCTAATGCACAACCTTGGCCTTGCTATTGTGTTCCTAGTGTTTCTAGTGATTATTTTACAATAAGCACGTGGCATCCAGTAGTATCTGTAACATAAATGTCAGCCTGGTACAATTTTATTAGTCCCGCTGGGCCTGGAGGGCGACACAAGAAGCAAGTATTTCCTGCTTACCATCTTACTGAGGGGGTTGTAGGGTTAAGTGCCAGAGGAATTGGCACTGTCCAATGGGGCTCTGGCAGCACATTGGAATTACTTGGATGTTTATCAAACATACCAATACCTAGGCCTTACCCCCAGATATGTTGATTTAATTGATTTGTAGTGGGGCTCAGGCGTGTTTTTTTTTTTTTTCTTTCTTTCTTTTTCTGTTTAAGTTTTCCAGAAGACTTTAAACTGAAGTCAGATTTGAAAACTCCTGCTAGTTAAAATGACCCAGAATAAAAAGTGGTGTAATCTTTAACAAATTATTTAATTCCTTAAATTTCAGTTTTCTCATTTGTAAATAGGGATAATTTAACCAACTTGCTAGAATCCTTAGGGAGATTAAATGTCATAACATGGCAAAGCTTTTAGCCTGTAATTAATTAGCACATGGCAGGCACTCGGTAATTGTTGTTTTTCCCCTTCTAGACTAAAAGCATAGATTTTTATCACTCTGAAAGAGAGAATCCAGATCTGGGATGAACTAGCTACACAATCTGGTCATAGGGGCCAAATCTTATCATAGGGAGGAAAAGGGGAATGTAAGTCTTGCCAACTACCCAGGCCTGGGTATGAATGGGATTTAGTAGCTTTGACAAAGAAGGCAGGGTCTTGGTGAATTATACTCAAGTATTGTAAAAGTAATGCTTTGTTTATAAAGGTAGAAAATATAGATAATATGGAGCAACATAGAAAATAAAATAAAAACCGCCTTAATTCCAGAGAGAGCCACTATTAATATTTTATAGCATTTATTTCCAGTGGTTTTCGCTCTATAGTTTCTGTTCCCCCAAACTGACATTATTTTATGTATAATTTTGTAAGCTGATTTCCCCCAAGTTTATCCTGATATCAAGATCATTTTCCAATGTCATTAAATATATTTTGAAACACAAGTTCAAATGGCTGCTATTACATTGTCAGTCGATGGTTCTCAAACTCAAGCATGCATCAGAATCACCTGGTGAATTTGTTAAAACACAGATTGCTGAGCCCACCTCTAGCATCTCACTCAGAAGGTCTGGGGTGGAGTCCCAGGATTCTGCATCTCTAATATGTTCCCAGGTGATTCTGCTGCTGCTGGTCCAGTGACCCCACTTTGAGAACCTCTTCTTTATAATGTATCTGCTCACTCAACTGCCAACCTCTCCAGACAGAGGGCAGGGACCATAACTTAGCACCCCTGAATGCCCTGTGGCTAAAGCAGAGACTATCACATAGCACTCTTCTGAGTGAAGGGCCCTGGGTGACTGCTCAGATTGGAGGCCCATGAAGCCAGTCTGCTGAGGAAGAGGAATTAGATTAACCTTCTGTGGCCCTGAGTCTGAACTGGACCTTAGGAATGGCAGTAGTAGCGAAACTCAGCTTGGCTCTGCCATGTTCACAGACTTTGTGAATGCCACATTCAGTAATGCATTCTCTGTCACCAGAACTACTTCACAGCAGTAGGTGGTGATGGCTTGGGAATTTTGCAGAATTTGAAGGTGAGTAAGAAACCTCTGTTGTCCACTTTAAGCTTAAGCTTCTGTGAGTCTTGAGTTCAGCAGAACAAAAGAATGGTGAGTCATTTCTGGAGACTTCATGGGGGAGGAGACTTGACCCTAAATTGTGGGTAGGATTTAGAAGGCAGATAAAGAGATGATAACTTCCAAGAATTTTTTTGGTCAGTGGTTGGGAGATGGGAAGGGGGAGATTTGTGGAGAAGCATAAGCTAATTGATAGAGAGCTAGTTAGGTAAAACAAACTTGCCAGACCTGGGCTCAAGTGATCCTCTGTTGTTAATCTTTTAAATTTTTTTGTAGAGATGGGTTCTTGCTACTTTGCCCAAGCTGGCCTCAAGTGATCCACCTGCTTTGGTCTCTAAAATTGCTGGCATTATTTGCATGAATCACTGTGCCCAGCTGGTTCCTAGAATGTCTTCTTTTTTTTCTCTGAGTAGGAGTCTCACTTTGTCACCCAGGTTGGAGTGTAGTGGCATGCTCACAGCCACTGCAGCCTCAACATGCTGGGTTCATGCGATTCTTCTGCCTCAGCCTTCCAAGTAGCTAAAACCACAGGCACACGCCACCATGCCTGGCTTGGTTCCTAGAACTTCTATGTTGAATGTATCACCCTTGATTTTCCAGAGAAGTTCAGTATAGACAAAATATTCTTCTTGAGAAGGTACCATTATCAACAAAAGTTAATGAGCTAGCCAGGATCAAAGCTAGTTGGTGAAGAACTGTTGCTGTGACTGCTACTTCCTCTCCCCCCTCCTTCTATCCTCCTCCTCTTCCTCCCTCCCCTCCTCCTTTGATTCCTCCTCCCCCTTCTTCTCTTCCACCTCCTTTTTCTGTTTATGCCATGTGAGTTTCTACTTCTATAAGGTGTTACTTTAAAGCAGTGCATTCTGCAGTGCTGAAAGCGTACTAAGAAATGGACATTGAAATCAGATTTCACTTTGAAGCTTGACATATTTTAGGGACAAAAGTCTACCATTCCCAGCCTATCTGTTAAGGTTGAGAGGCTCTTTATTTTATTTTGTTTTGTTTTATAGACAAGCCTGAAAAACAGAGGAGTTACTTTGTCTAAGATTTAGTTTCTGTGGTTCTGTAATTTTTATCACAACATACTCATTATAAAACGGGATAGAAGCTCTGTTGCAGTTTAGCCAGGAGAAGAATCCAGATTTCAATTTGTTTTTTGAATAGATTTTAGAATAAACTGGAGGATGAGAGAGTGTTTTTTGTTGAAAATTTGTTTTCTTTTTTTTTTTTTTTGAGTTGGATTCTCACTCTGTCGCCCAGACTGGAGTGAAGTGGCCACTCCCAGCCAACACAGCCTCGCCTGCTGGGCTCCGGCGATCCTTCTGCCTCTGCCTTCCAAGTAGCTGGAAATACAGGCATGCGCTACCATGCCCGGCTGATTTTTTGATTTATTGTAGAGATGAGGTCTCGCTGCCTAGGCGGGTCTCGATCCCGTGGGCTCAGGCAATCCACTCACCTCAGCCTCCCAAAGGTGCGGGATTACAGGCTGAGCCACTGAGCCCGGGTGAAAATTTGTTTTCAAATACCCTCCAAATTTGCAAAGTGTCTTTATAATTACAATAGTAATTGCAATAATGATAAATAATACTTGAAATTAATTGAGTGTCTCTTATTTGCCAGGCATTGATCAGGATGTTTTATATACATAATATTTTTAAACTCTCAAAGTGACCCATGGGGTGGGTACTATTCCTCATATTACACATGAGGAAACTGAGGCTCAGAATTTGTATTGCCTAAGGTGACAGAGCTGGCAAATGACAGGGATGGTTTCTACATCCAGCCTTGTCTGGCCACAAGTCCTTTGCTCTTTCAACTCTGATATTCTGCCAAGACTGTGATGCCTGGTTTTGTAGATTTCTCTCCACCTCTAAACTCAGACTTGTGATGAAGAGCTCTGTGCTGAGTCCCTTTCATGTCAATGACAATTTCCAGTCATAGCTGCCTGGTATCTTCAGATATTTGAAACCAGATTTAAGAAATACTCACTTCCTTCTCGCTGGCTCAAGAAGTCAAAAAACAGTTTTCATTTTTTAAGGGCACTTACCTTTAAATAGCCAAGTCATGTTGGGGGTCTTACTAGAGCCTTTGTGGCAGTATTAAAGACTATATGTAAGGATCTATGGAGCCCCCTTTGAAAGGAAAAACAAGAAAGCATAATAATTTATGGAAAGAAGAGTGGAAATTTGCCAACACAGAAACTGTATTTCAGAATCAATCCAGTCCTCGTGCTTCCAGGCCCCTCATGCTGAAATGAGGTCCCCAAATCTACCCTGGGTACATGGCCTGCTCGCTCCAGGCTCCCACTACCTTTTGCACATTCCTCTGCTCTCCTTTTCTGCACACTGTATCTGCAGAGGTGGCGGGACTATGTGCATACTCATCCCTTTCTCTAGAGTATGAGCTCTCAGGACAGAGTAGATCAAGCTTCCTTGGTGAGTATTCAAGAGGGAACGGTCACAGGGCACACCGAGAGGGCAGTGGGCTGGAAAGAGTCACCTTTTCAGGACTTTGCTTGGTGACTTGTGATTCCATGGATTAGTCACGAGGAAGAGCTTTGAAAACTGTCATGGTGTTGTGGCATGGTAGGGCCTGTCCATACCACTGCCAGAGATTTTTCTGAATGCCTTAGAAAGTCAGTCTCTTTTCTGTGATCCCATAGTCCCTGCACATCTATCTGTCTCAGCATATCACACACTCACTCCTTCATTCAATGAGTACTTACAGAGAGCCTATCAGCAACCAGACACAGTGCTGGGTGCTAGGGGGACAAGAGGCAAACAAAACAGTCATGGCTCTTGCCCCCATGGGGGCTTACAGACAAGAAGAGAGATTTACAGTCAACCAGCCTGAAGTGGTGCCCTCAGTACACTGTGAACTCCTTGAGGGTACAGATCAGGCTGTATTTACTTTTCAATTCTTTCTTCTACTTTAAAATTTATAATTTACATAATATAAAGCTTATCCTTTTAACATATACAATTCAGGGGTTTTAATATGCTGACAAGGTTGTGTAACCACCACCACTATCTCATTACAGAACATTTTCATTGTCCCAAAGGAAACCCTGTATCTGTGAATAGTCACTGCCCATTTCCCCATCCCAGCCCCTGGTAATCATGAGTCTATTTTCTGTTTTATGGATTTGCCTTTGGAATGGAATGGAATCACACAATATGTGGTCTTTTTGTGTCTGACTTTTTTTTTTACTTAGCATGTTTCCAAGCTCTTCTTCATTGTAGCATGTGTCACTACTTAATTTCTTTTTATGACCAAATAATATTCCACTGTATGTACATGCTAGAGTTTATCCATTGGTCGGTCAACAGATGGTTACGTTTATCTTGTATTTTGTCCCTTAGTGTCTTCCTCCTTCCTTCCTGCCCTTCCTTCTTCCCTTCCTCTTTCCCTCCCTTTCTTAACCCTTCTGTCCTCTTTCAAATACTTATTATTCCACACCTACCATGTTATGGACACTGTAATGAGCCATCTGATAAGGGTTACAGACTGAGGTATTTTAAAGTGGTTTTAGAGTTATAGAAAAGTTGCAAAGGTAGTAAAGAGTCTCTGTATCCCATTACCCAACTTCTCCTATTGTTGACTGCTTTTGCTACTATAGACAAGATCACACACATGTTCAGGGTGGTCTGACCTTAGACTTACATTACTATAGCACATGTGTTCCAACCAAGGATCCAGAATTGTTCCATGACTATTAACTAAACTCTGCACTTTATTCACCTTCCACTACTTTTCCCCTAGTGGTCTTTTCCTATTCCAGGGTCCCATCCAGAGTGCCATATTACATTTAATCATGATGTCTCCTTAGCCTCTGTGTTCTGTGACAATTTCTCAGGTTTTCCTTGATTTGAGTGACCTTGAGGGTTTGAGGAGTACTGATCAAGTTCTTTGTGGGATATTCCTCAGCTGAGATTAGTCTGAAGTCTTTCTCGTGGTGAGACTGGGATTATGGTTTTCTAGAGGATGGGCACAGAAATGAATGGGCAATATTTAAAAATTACTATGAGGTGCCCTCAACTAAGAAGTGAGACCAAATCTGCCAGGGTTATTTAGAGAAATCAGAGAAACTTTACTTTTAAGGTCTTTAAATGGTGGATATGGAAGAATTTCTTGGATCTGTTTTCCAAAGAGAGCTGTATGTTGCCTATCACCATGGTGGTGAAGAAATGAGCCTTTATCTGACATATAAACATGACTTGACATTTGTTCTTTTTTTCCCTATTGGTTCTATAGTGAGACTTGGGTGAGTCAAGCTTTCTTGGCCTCCGTAGAATTAGAAAATTGGAACGGATGACCGTCAAGACCTCTTCCCACTATGACGGCTTATGCTCTAAGAGGTGACCCATAACTCCCTTCAACATGCAATGAATTCCAAAGGTTGAACTTCCCTCTTCTTCCAGGCTGTTGTATTCATGGGACATGTGCTCCCATGTGCCCACCCCAATTCCATTTTCAAAATCTTCCTTGCAGACAAACACACAAAAGAAAACAAACCCTAGACCTCTATAGTGTGGCTCCTCACTTTGAGGGACCCAGTGAACATTCCAAAGCAGCGGTGCCCAGACAGGACCCCTGCCCTGGCTATCCCTGCATCCCTGCTGACACAGCACACAAGAGCCAGAGTGACGAGGGTCATAGGCAGATCCACACACCACACCATTCTGGAGGCTCTCTCACTCCAAGGGGCTGTTTTGGTTCAGCAGCTCGGGTGGCTTGAATAAGTTAATCACTGATGACAAGAGATTAATTTATAACTGGACAGCAGACAAGATAGTTCAGGCTTTGGCGGAGTGGCACTGAACTGTGGCGCAGGGCATTGCTCAGAAGACACCTGGATCTGAAGCTTGGTGCAGGGGCTGGGAACTTCAGATCCACATTGGTTCCCTAGAGGCCTTTGGTCCAAAGAAAGAGGAATGTGTGCTGAGGAGTTGCGTTTCTTCTTTCCAGTATATTTGCTTGTCTTAGAAAACATGTCCAGGCAACAGTCAGGCCCATTAGAAAAGTCCAGTTAAGAGGAAGGACCAGCATGCCAACCTAGCCAAAGCCTGTCGGCCAACTGTGTGGGATAGGGAAGGGGAGGGGGCAGCGGTAATGGAAAGATGTGGAAGGATGGATGGGAGCTTGGGCTGAGAGGTCATTCCTGCAGCCTGAGTCACCAGCCTGTGGTTCCTCCCACCCCAGCTCAAGCAAAGCTCGGACAAATCTTTGAAGATCTGCCCTCCCATCCACGCGCACCCCCTCTGATGTTTCCAACCTTAGCTTCTTCATTCTGGGTCCAAAAAAGATGGAAGTGAGACATGATGTTCAGGCTTCTCTAGGGCCTGACTTTTATGCTCCAGATACTACTTTTCTATCGCGTAAATGACCCCTCCCTGCTACATTGGAGACACATGGATGCAGATGTTGACAGTGGGGGCTGCCATTTTGCCAGCCTCAGCAGTCTCATGTTTTCAGTCAGGGCAGTTTGGAGTTCTTAAATTGGGCCTAGTCATCAAGAAAGACCCTGGTAATACTGTCTTGATGGCCACTAGGTCCAGAAAGCTACTCCATGAGGCCACAGTCTAACCAGAGAAAGAGCATAAAAAACAGGGAGAAGGTACATTACACTGAAAATAGGAAAGAGGCCTGCATGAAAAATGGGGGTGCAGAGGAACTCCCCTGGGAGCTGCTGAAATGTGGGCTTCCCTTCTGAAAGGGCACTGGAAGTCCAGCTGTGTGACAGGTCACTTACGCTTGATTTTCCACCAGGAGTAGATTCTTGTCGTTCAGATTCAGTCCTGCTGCCCTGCCCTGCAGCACTTCGTGTCTCTTTGTTCATGCTGTTCCCTAGACCCAGAACACTCTTCTCAGCCATCAAGACCTACCTGGGATGTCATTTCCACTGGAAAGACTTTCATGGAAATTTCTGTTGGCCCATGGGCTCCTTCCCTTTGGTTCCACAGCAGCCTACACTCCCTTTTGTCTATTGTAGTGATATCTGTTGGATTTTCAGTTCTGACACATTGGTATCACCTGGAGGACCTGGTTATATATACAAATCCTTGGGAAATTGCTTTCATTTGTCTTCGCAATGTGGTTCGGATGCCAGGGTGGGGTTGGGTATGTCTTTGCTGGTATGTGTCCATGAGCCTGGGCGCAGAGCTTGGGTTATGGTGAACACACATCACTGTGCCCAGAAAGTTCCTAGGCCTGGCAAAAAGAGATGCAGAGTGCGAGGACCACACCCTTTAATTCACACCATTTTTATCCACTCATAGTTTCTTCTTTGTGCCCCAGACACTATGCTGGGTCCTAGGGGTAGAAAATCACAACCTGACAGAGTTTGCCCGCACACCGCTTACAGCCTAGTAGGGAGATAGAGGCAAATCAAATTCCCTACCCACACACAATTACAAAATGCAACTCGGGTGTTATAAGACAAAACAGAGTACTCAGAGAACCCATAGCAGGATCTCTGATGTAGACTGGAAGGTGAGGGAAGGCTGAGTGAAGCCTAAAGGAGATGTGGTAGAGGAGAGGGGGGCTGGGAGCCATCTCTTACTGGCTTATTCTCAGGATCAGGCTCATTTGGAAGTCAGCTGGGAGGCATGGGGGAGGTATAAGCCCCTCTACAGACACCCAGGATGGAAGAGCCTCTCTTCATACCACCCTGCTACCCAGCCTTCACTCTTCTGCTATCTGCTCTTGCTGTGAGCCTTTGGGAACTGATGTGTTTGTAAACAAAAGAAAGACTTACTTCTCCATACTGGACAGCGGAGGGGGAGGGTGCCTGCTAGCATATACAAGTGACTGTGATGAATTGCAGAAAGGTGCCCCTCCATTGGAACTGATGTAATCTTGCACTGGACACATGACTTGCCCTATGAAGTGCAGACTGGATTGGAGCCCCTACTCATACCCTGTCTCCCCCACTTAGCCAAACAGCCTTCTACAGTGAACAGTTTGGACAACTTTCGGTGGTGGCCCTGTTGCCATCTCCTCCAGAGCACAATGTTCTGGCTTCTTGGCTTTCCCTCACAGCTGGAAGATTCCTTTGTCCTAGAAGGAGATAATTACATCTTCTGTGGGCATAAATCTGTTTGGACATTTAGAGAGGAATTTATATATATTTTCTGAAGGACTGGGTGTTTTTCTTATCTAAATTGAAATGACGATTCTTTTAAATATGATCCAAGAGAGTTCTTTCATATGGTAATTCACACACACTCTGGCTGATAAGCTCTACACTTGGCAAAAGGTTCAAAGCAGAAATTGGGTTCAGATGAGGTGCGGGGATGCTTTTTGATCTGATTTTCTTTTAGCCACCGACATTGGGAGAATTTTGGCATCTGAGGGACAGTGAGCCTCAAAAACCTGCTAAGACAAGATCTTTTTAAAGGAAACCTGAAATGCCTGGAAAGGGTAGAGGAGTCCTTGCTACATTTGGGTTCTAGAAAAAGAAGCCTTTTCTGGTAGAAGACAACTCTCATCACACATGAACCAAGTCAGAGGATTTGAACTGGGACGACCCTTGAGAAGCACCTCATCCAGATTCTTCTTTTTACCCATAGGGAAACTGAGGTTCAGAGAGAGGAAGTGGATTGGCTTAGGTCCCACAGTGAGTGGCAGAGCCAGATTGACACCTGATAGGTGCTTTCTTCTGCCCCTAAACCCCTGCTGAGGGCTGCTCCCCAATAGTGTGGGACCAAATGCTGGGGACGGTATGAACTCAGTGGGCGGCTGTATGTATGGAGATGGTGAGAAGGGGAGGGCACCTAGGACTGGAAGTCATGGTGTCTCACCAAGTCCAGTGTGGCCCTTCCTCTTCCAGATATGTGAAGCTGCTTTTCCTACATAAGAGTGGCTAGGGATAAGCATCATCTTCAATAGATGATGCTAGAACCAGAGGCAACAGAGTGGGAACTGGGAATGGTAGAAGTGAAAGATGGAAGTTAATCTCACAGACACAGGGGAATATGTAAGGAAATCCCATGTGGTATCACTGTTTCACAAGAGATTTTAATCATTGGTTTTGAGGTGGGGGAGGACTAGGTGTCAAATTGACATCCTTCCTTGGTACTGTATCTTTCCATGTCAAACATCTGAAAAAACACTTTCAGTTGTGAGGATAATATGAACTTCTGGATGCCTGGCACCTAGCGAGTGCTCAGTAAATAGCAGCACCTCTCCATAGAAAGCCTGTTAAGGAAAGGGGGAGAGGATGGGAACTGCATATGGGTTTTTCTCCCTTAATCTCCTGGACAATGCTATCAAGGGGAATGATTCCTCAATCTCACAGATGAGGAAATAGAGAGTACACTTCCTGCCCAAAGTTATTCAGCTCAAAAGCAGCGAAACTTGGCTCTTCTGGTCCTGTGCCATTTCCACCATGCTGTGCTTGTGTCTCTTAGACTCATAGTTTCTGTGAGTTTCAGTGAACTCTTCCTTTCCTCTCAGGCTCTGCCCTGCCTCCCCAGGGAAGCTGGGGCAGACATGATCCCTGAATTCATGTGCACTGAATAGAAGTGTGACACCTCCCTTGTAAGCTCTGACTTTGGGGGACAAGTATATTGGTGGTTAAAGCATTTGAAAATGCTGGAAACAGAAATCTCTTTTCCAAAACTGTAAGAGCGGGGGACACTCTGGAGCCACACACAGGTTTGTTTGTTTTTCCACAGGACCAAGATCCATCAGCAAGCAGGACTGTGTTCTGATTGATATTTCAAAGTCAGCACAGACATCTCAGGCTGACACTGCTTCTTGTTCTGTCAGTAACACAGTTCTCGGGTACTCTGGGGCTTCCTTCCTTCCCTTGTCTCCTGGTTACTCTGATTCTGGTGACAAGGCAGGGGCAGCTTTAAACGAAGACCATCATATTTCTTTTGTGAAACTATACTACAGGTTAGGCAACTGTGAATTTTTCATCAATACTTATTTCTCTAATGAAGTGCAACAAGTTCTAACTCCAAAATTCAACATTTCCATTTCCTATTGAGGGTGTAGGTGAATACGTTTAGAGCTTTTCCAACTCTGCAGGGCAGCAGGAGCCCTAACCAGACTGGGAGGGAGACCTACATTTTGGTCCTATTCATTCTCTGCTGCCTGTGTGATCTTGGGCAAGTTGTTTAAACTATCTGATTCTCATGCTTGCTAAGAACTCTTTCAGTGTAAATATTTTAAGATGCTAAATACCTAGAGAATCTCAATAACGCAGTTCCTTTGTAAAGCCAAATTTTATATATTCACCATGGCTAATGATACTTGACAAGTTAGGAGTTTTCTCTTGATTGGAACAGGGACAGGTATTTCAAACAAAAATACTCGAGTCTTTCCAGCTGTGGACCTGAGTCTGTGGGTTTGGTAGGTCAACCAAGCTATAAAGTCATAAACATTTTACACTGCAAATAGACTTCCCATTTGCTTAAAGTGAAATCCCAAAGAAGAAGTGGCATTTCCAAACTCAGCTAAGCTGGAGCCTCAGAACTAGAGAGCTGGACTATGTGGTCAGTTTGGACTCCTCCATTGACAGATGTGGAGGCCCAAGGACAAGGAATGAAGTCCCCCAGGACCCCTGGAGAGTCTAAGACAACCAGAGTCAGCTCCTGACTGCCATCATGCCCAGTTTAACGCTGTGCTTCTCGCCTGTGCTTCCTCTCTGGAAGAATGGAGGGTAAAGGAGTCTAAAAAGCAAAACATTATCCTAAGAACAACTTTTGCACGTGTAAATAGGGACCCAAATAATTTTTTATTTATATTTTAAACTTAACACACATCAAACCCTTGCATGTTTTCAAACACCACTATGGACATTTGATTTGCATTTCCTAAAGCCACCCCAGTGAGCAACTCTGAAATAAATTAAAAAGAATCGTCAAGGCTGAATGCACACTGAGGTTTCCATGTGCTCAACTCAGCAGATTCAGGCATGACCCCTACAGAGCTTGGACTCTGAACTGGCACTAACATTCTCTACGCTCAGCGACCATTTCACACAATGAATTCATCTGTGTAATTGTGCTTAGCTGTCCCAAGATTAACTCTATGTTTGCATGAAGATCAAAATGCTTACTTTTAAAAGTTTGGTTTTCTTCAACTTCTGTCTTATCTGGGGAGGCATTCATGCTTGGAATTTCCTGGACTTTTCTTTTTTAAATCTCTTGTAGAGATTGAGAATGTGAGGGGGGTAAGAACAGGGATGAGGGGCCTTAATATTTATTATTCTTTTTTTTTTTTAAACAACAATTGATAATTATTCTTCACTGTGGTAGAACATGATCTAGAATTCCGCTTTATTTTTTTAAATGCTATTGGAGGGAGGCTGAGTTGAAAGGATTGCCTGAGCCCGGGAGGTCGAGGCTGCGGTAAGCTACTGCACTCCAGCCTGAGCAACAGCGTGAGTCTCTGACCCAAAAAAAACCCCCAAGAAACAAACAAACAAAAAACTATTGGGTTGCCATTTATATACAGAAAGAGTACACATCTGAAGTACATATTTTTAAAAATGTGTGTACACACATGCACACACACACACACACACACATACACACACATACACGTCTGCCTTGCCTCTACCTTCAGTTTTTGTTTAGTACCACTTGGTAGTGAAATGTGTGTTCTGGGTCTTTCCAAGGAAAGCCACATCTAAGGGGGAAGGAGGCCGACATTCGGGACGCTGGAAGGGTGGACATTATTTATTTAATGTCCAACATGAAATTTTATTTTTCTGAACAAAAACAATATAGAGATTTTATATTTTAATGTAATTGAGAACATTAATTGAGTTGCCTCAAACACATGGCAAATAATTGTACAATACTTTTAAAAATATGTTTAGATCAGGAGGGCTGACTGTCTACTGTTTCACCTCACTTGCACTCTAGCGACAAGTTCTGGGAGGAATCTTGGAAGGCATACGGCACCTTTGTGCACCATGGGGATCGGCAGGGGAAAGCAAGGCATTTGAATGGGATGGAGTGTTTCCACTTAATCATTAGCACTGCTGACATCAATGAACAACAACACATGTCGTCTGCAGGGGCACCTACAATGAGTGGAAAGGAGGCCAGATTCTTAGTAAGCGTTATGACAAGGTAGGGGATGAACAGGATTCAAACCGGGGAAAGAGAAATGGTGTGATTTGAATTTCAGCTTCAGCGTACAACTGCTTTTTGTGGTCGAAGGATCCAAACTGCGCTGGCTATTTCAAAACAACATCAGGAGGGCAGAAGTGTGTTTTCTAGCATCCCTGGTGGGTGCCCAGGACAAACCTTGAGAACAAGTACATCTTTTCTCAAAATAGGAAGCCAACTATTTACTTGTGCAAGTAATGCTATAAAAAAAGCTTCATACCTGTAGTCCTTGCTACTCGGGAGGCTAAGGAAGGAGGAACGCCTGAGCTCAGGAGTTTGAGGCTGCAGTGAGCTGTGATCTTGCCCGTGCACTTCAGCCTGGGCATGATCAGACCCTAACTTAAAGTTAAAAAAAAAAAGGCTTATAAATTGAGTCACAGCTCCTACGCTTTGTACTGGCCTCTAGGCTTGTTTCAAAAGACTCCTTCTGAAGGAAGAAAAATCCTGAGGCTCTGGACTGGCTCAAATAACAATTTAAATAAAATAAGAGCTTCCTCTGCCTATAAACTGAACCAGCCCAAGCAGATACTACCAAGACAATTTCCAAACAAAGATGACAACATTACCATTTCAGCCTGAACAGACATGACAGCCTGGTTTCAAAATTCATTTTGTACGTGTGAAAAGTTGGACAAGCAGAACTATAGCACTAATGAGACCCCAAATAAAATTCATTTATTCAATCCATTTTTTCAACAGATGTTGAATGGAATGTGTAAGACAACTGCCTCAATTCAAAGTGAGAGCAGTTGGCATGGCTGTGATTTTTCTAAGAATCTTCTTCGGTTCCATGGAGTCAGGTGCTAAGTAAGCAGAGAGTTAGAGTTAACCAAGGGTGGTTTTGCCAAAGCCTTGAGTTGATGAGGTGAGGGAGGAGAGCAAGTTGAGGGTATGCAAGGAAGTAATTAAGATGAATAATCATAGGATTGAAAAGTGAATTTTATTTTATTTATTTAATGTCCAACATGAAATTTTATTTTTCTGAACAAAAACAATATAGAGATTATTATATTTTATATTTTAATGTAATTGAGAACATTAGTTGAGTTGCCTCAAACACATGGCAAATAATTGTACAGTACTTTTTAAAATATATATTTTATTTGAAAGATGTAGGATTAAAAAAAGATGTGGGGTACAATTCAGGATTAGGTATACAAGTGGACATTGTCCAGGTAAATTTTGGGCCTCCCTTTGGTCCCCACTTTGTCTGGTTTGAGATCAGGTACCCTTACTGATGTTGTGTACTCCCCCAACCCCGGCAGTATCCCACTACTGCCAATCCCTTTCTTACAGTATTATGGTAAATGTTCAAGGTTCACTTATGAGTGAGTAAATTTTATTTTAAAAACATTTTTCAGGTGAGCCTTGGACCTGAGTCTTGCATTCCAAGCCTAACACTGCTGCTTAATAGCTGGGTAGCTGAAGCAAGTCACACTTTCTTTCTAGGACTGAGTATCTTCTTTAAAATGAGGTGAATGGACCGGGAGCATTAGGAGATGGAGTCTCTAGAAATTTGGTTGAATGAGTGATATGAGATTCCTCCTTCTACTGAAGTTCGTGAGTCCATGATTACTCCTTGGGTACCCACTGCTGGGTGTCCACTAGGAGAGAAGGAAGGCTGCTGATGTTTAAGGGATATGAAGAGAAACACTTGCAGAAGAATCTCTTCTTCACTGGGCTCTGATGTCAGTTTCTGATCCTGCAGCTAGAAAGAGATTCCAATGGTGGCAAACCTCCCACACTAAAAGCACACAGTTGACTTTAGTTCTGAGCAAACTTCAGACCGTGTGCAGCTGAAAGACAATATTGGACTGGGAGTTGGAAACCTGGATTCTAACCTAGCTCTGTCACTGTTCATGAGTTCCTTCCACCTTTCAGGCCTCAGTGTTGTCATCTGTGTCATGAGTGACATTTAATTTCACTAAGCTTTTACCCAGCTTCCACCATTTCCCTGCACAGGCAGCATCTTTTTGTCTTCAGCTTGCCTGGCTTGTTTCAGACTCAGGATTGGCACAGCACCGACAAATTTATGGTTTTACAAACCCAGAAACACACTTTGCAAATAAATGACGAAGACATTTAAAAACATTGCATGCAAACACTATGATCTTGAACAAGGACAGGACTTTGGAAGTGTAAGAGGACTGGAAAGGCGTTGATAGTAGAAACACCTGTCTCTGAATTTAAAACAAGCTGGGCAAGTAACCACAGGCTTCTGAGACCCACTGGTGCTAGAAATACTGAAATGGCACTTTCCCCAGTTTGCTAGGCAATTGGGGTGGGAAGTGGGCAAATCATTAGAAACAAATGGAAATCTCTAGTGAGAAAATCTTTTTCAATGGTCATTCCATCTTCCTGAATCCTTGGGGTCTGTTACAGAACATTTTAACAACTCTCAGATCCTTGTAAATCTGTCCCCTCCACCCCAACAGCATTCTCCCCGTGATCCTTGGTTTTCATTAAACAGAGAAAACAGGGCTCAAGCTCAGAAGCTTTACCAGTCCAGAATTTGGTAATATTGTTTTCTTCTATTGCATTTAATTTTGTGGTTACTCTCCATTAATGGCAGGTGATAGTATTTTTCCATTTAGAGTGCTCTAAATATTTTCTTAAAATACATGTATTCAAGTTTTTTAAAAACTGAGTTGATTTCTATAAAAATATTATGTAATGATGTAGGTTCTACACAGATATGACAGATTGGGCAGATAGTTCCTGGAGTCTGGGAAACATTTGTGGGTGGTATTCTCCAGCACGACTGGGCACCTCTCAGATGGGGGTGTGACTCTGGACACCACAATGGTGTTTGTATTGCCATATCTACTAGATTCTAACACCTCTGGGTAACACGCTCAAGCTCTTTTTTTATTTTTAAATAATAATCTATTGTAGAAAATATAGAAAAATTTGTAGAATAGAATGAAAAGTCACCCATTGTCTCAGCACTCAGAAATAACCACTCCTAATATATTTTTCTTTCTCTGTGAACCACCATAGCTGTTATTATAATGTGTGTATTTTATTTTTGTAGTCTGTTTTATTTCATTAATATTATAGTATAATCATGAATGACATTATTCAAAATTCTTTATAAACTCCATTCTAAACAGCTGAAGGGTACTTAATGTAGAGAAACCCCTAATGGACTTAAATCATTCCCAGATTGTTGGATATTCATCAGTTCTCCCTGTTGTTTCCAGTTTTGTACGTTATAATATTATGACAAATATCTTTATGCATTTCTTTTTGTCTTCATTTTAGATGGTTTTCTAGAAGAGGCAGGCATTCCTAACTGGGAAGATTTTTAAGACTTTTGGGATATATGTTGCTAAACTTTTTTCAGAAGGATTGGATCTGGAGGTATTCAGATTCCATGAGCCTAGGTGATGGGATATCTTGTAGTTTGTGTGCACAGTGTGGGGTTTTTACTACAAAGAGCTCAGACTCTGCTACTTTGGGCAAGTTACTCAGCTTCTCCAACTCCTGTTGGTGCAGGTCTGATCAGTCACTTCCCGGAAATCCAAAAGTGAATGTTCTTTTTTTTTATGAGTTGGAGTCTCTGTCACCCAGACTGGAGTGCAGTGGCTGCTCCCAGCCACTGCAGCCTCAGCCTGCTGGGCTCCAGCGAGCCTTCCGTCTCAGCCTTCCAAGTAGCTGGAACTACAGGTGCGCGCTACCACACCCGGCTAATTTTTTTGATTTATTGTAGAGATGAGGGCTCACCAAGTTGCCCAGGCGGGTCTCGAACCCGCGGACTCAGGCAATTCACTCACCTCAGCCTCCCAAAGCGCGGGATTACAGGCTGAGCCACCAAGACTGGCTGGTGAGTGTTCTTAATACCTGGACTCAGAATGCAGAATTGCCCTTACCCAAGTGTTGAGTGCACGAAAGTAGAGGGTGAATATTAAATGAGATCAGAGCTTGGATACAGAATCCAACTGAGTGTGTTGGTCATGGAGACTGCGCCACACTGAAAACCAATGCAGAGATGATAAATCAAGGAAATGGGGAGGTTGGGTGCTGAGAACCAGGAAGGAGGTTGGGATGAACTCAGGGGACCCCAGGGATCGCTTTGTCATAGACTCAGGTGGTTTATAAGGCAACAGGATTCATCTCTTGTGCCTGGGGTAAGGTGGAGAGGGAGGAACAATATTCTAAATGAGGACTACCCAAGACTCTCCCATTACTGCCAGCAGCTCTTGACTGTGTTAATTGTTCGTATGTCCCATAGTAAAGCAGTCAAGTATTCCCTGGTCTTCTGCTCCCTGACAGCCTCAGCTTGACCTGCTTTCCTGTGGGGGCTCTGCTTTTTGACAGCTCTGTATTTGCATGTGCCTACTACATGCATTACAGTGGCTTCAGAGGTGGGAAGAAATGGATCCTGACAACGCAATCACATAATACACAAAGCACTGCCAGCTACACATGTAACAAAAACTCATCTGCCAGGTGCTGGTTGGGTGCCAGGGATATGTCAGTGAGCATCTGGACACAAATTCCCTGCCTCATGGCAGAGTCATTCAGGGAGAGACAATAAATAAGTCAAATGCTACACAGTGACTGCAATAGGGAGAAAATGGGGGCATGGATAGAAACGGGGCTATGGAATGTTGGGGGTCTGACTTTTTAGATATTTCAGATAAGGCCCAGGGAGGCCCTACCAAGAAAGGCTTTTTATTTATTTTTTGAGTTGGGGTCTCACTCTGTCACTCAGGCTGCAGTGCAGTGACATGATCACGGTTCACCACAGCCTTGACCTCCTGCGCTCAGGCGATCCTTCTTCTTCAGCCTCCTAAGTAGCTGAGACTACAGGCAGGCCACCATGCCTGGCTAGTTTGAGAAGGGATTTTTAATTCCACAACCGCCCTTTGAGCACAGGAGAGATCCAACATTTATTGTACATCTAGTATGTGCCAGGTACTACATACTATTATATTCCATTTATTTTTTTTCCTCTCTGATTTACAGATGAAAAAAGTAAGGCTCAGAGAAGGGAAGTCATTTTTCCTAGCTAGAAACCAGTTCTGATGCTGGAAAGCCCACGTGCTCTCTGGAATCCCACATTCACTTCTTGAGACAGTTAGCCAGGCCAGCCACAAATTCGCAAATAGAAAAGGAAACAGAAGCTAGACAGCAGTGGAGACCTGCAGAGACAGGCCTGGAGTTAATGTCACCTGACATCATTTCCCATTTCCTTTCCACTTTAGTAGATTGTCTGGGAGCAATGAGTGCATTTTATTGGGCTAAAAAAAGAAACAAAAGACTCAGGGGCCTGTCAAGAACCTCTACACATGTGCAGTGGCAGATGCTGATTTAATGAGAAGAGGTGACGACTACATGGTTTAGTCCAAATGTGCACTGCATTGCTCTCTTGGACAGCTGCAAGGAGACAAAGTGTTCTAAGCACTTTCCAGTCAAAGGATGGGCTCCTGACCAGCAGCATGGGTGTCACCTGGGAGCATGTTAGAAGTGCTGAATCTCAGGTCCTTCCAAGATCCACTGGATGAGAGTCTGTATGCCAGCCAAGTGATCATGTGCACGGTTAGTGTGAGAAGCCCCGGTCTGATTGCCTCCTTTCTCAGCCCTGTCCCATGGTGTGTAATGCTTCTACCTGCAATGAGGCTGGGTGTCTGCACAAAGCATTCAGCCAGCCTACGGCATAGGTACAGGAAGACCCACATCAGCAGGACTGTGGGGCTGGAGGGACATGGGCAGAGGCAGGGCCCCCTGCAGTTGCTGAGCTCTGGGTCTCTTTAGCAGCAGCAGCTCATGCTGGAGAGACTGGGGAGAGGGCATGGGATAGTGCTGTTTTTGTTTTGCT
Source organism: Carlito syrichta (assembly GCF_000164805.1). Lineage (NCBI taxonomy): Eukaryota > Metazoa > Chordata > Mammalia > Primates > Tarsiidae > Carlito > Carlito syrichta. Next base: position 1,214,963 of record NW_007253296.1, read on the forward strand.
TCTCCAGTTGCACTGAGACAAGGTCTGGCAGGAGGAAAGTTCTTTGTGATAAACTGAAACCCAAGAAGGAATCTGCAGGAATAAACAGAGCCTTCAAGTCTTGTCAGTTCTGATAGATGGAGGCCTTTACAAGCTTTAATTCTACTTAGTTGTTGTTAATTGATCATTTACTACGTGCCAGACATTGTGCTAGGTACTGAGGATACAGAGGAAATAAAACTGGTCCTAGTGTTGTATCAGGAAGGGTCACATTCTTGCATGTGTCTGTGTAAGGAGGTGAGATGGGGGGCAGATCTGTAGGGATTGAGCTATCTCATAGTGTCACATGGGCCCTGAAGGGAAGGTACAAGGGTTAAGGAAGACTTCCTGGAGGAGGTAGTTCCTGAGGAGGTAGTTCCTGAGCCTAGCATCTGTGGCTCAAATTATATTTGCTGAATAAGTGAATAAACTAATATCATACTGTCTGTCCCCAAGTTATTCCTCTTACTTATATTTTCTAATGGATTCATGAAACCATCATTTAGTTGACACCCAAGTGTCAAAAATTCAAATTTGTTGAGTTTTCCCTTTCTTTCTCTTATTTGTTTATTTATTTAATTTAGAGATGGGGTCTTGTTATACTGCCCAGGCTGGACCTGAAGTCCTGACCTCAAGTGATCTTCCCACCTCAGCCTCCCAGGTAGCTGAGACTATAGGTGTGTGCCATGGCAACTGCCTTCTCTTTAACAGCTTTATTGAAACGTAATTCTCATACCATACAATTCCTCCATTTAAAGTGTACCATTAAATGGCTTTTGGTACATTCCCGCAGTTATGCAACCATCACCATGAGCAACTTTAGAATATTTTCATTACCTCAAAAGAAGCCCCACACTTCTTAGACATCACCCTCCAATTTCTCCCTCACCCCTTCAGCCTATTTCCCCCAGTCTCTGGCAACCACTAACCTATTTTCTGACTCTGTGGGTTTGCCTATTCTGGACATTTCCTGTAAAAGGAGTTATATAGTATTTGTGACTGTCTTATTTTACTTAGCATGTTTGCAAGGTTCACCTTTGTTGTTGTCTGTATTAGTATTTCATTCTTTCTATTGCCAAATAATAACCATTAAATAGATGCACAACATTTTGTGTACTCATTCACCAGCTGATGGACATTTGGGTTGTTTCCAGTTTGGGGCTTCTATGAACCATGCTATGAACATTTACGTACAAGTTTTTGTGTGAACATGTTTTCATTTCTCTTGGGTATATACCTGGGAGTGGAGTTGCCGGATCCTATGTTAACTCTACGTGTAACCTTTTGAAGACTGGCCAGGCAGTTTTTTCCTCCCTTTCTCTGTGGACCCATCCACATCCAACCAATGACCACAGGCTGTAGTTCTTCCTCTTCAATCTGTGCCCGCCTCCAACTCCATGGAATCTGCCTCTTCAGTCTCACCAGGAGGGCTACAGGGCCTCCTGATGGGGATCCCTCTCCTGTGGGTCACCCTCAGCTGCACATCAGAGTCACAGGGAGGAGGATTCAACATCCCAATGCCCAGGCCACACCCAGCCCATTAGAGTGGCCTCTCTGGAGATGGGAGCCAGGCATCAGTGCAGTCAACAGCACCCCAGGTGACCACAGTGCACAGCCCGCGTGAGAACCACTGTGCCTCCTACTTTCTGGTCCACATGTCACCTGACACGTGAGTGCTGTCATGAAAGCAAATCTGATCGTGTGACCTGTATTCTTTCTGAAACTCCTCTATGGCTCCCTGTGGCCTCCATGATAAAACCCAAGCTCCCCATGACGCACAGACATTCCTGTGACCTCTGTCCACCTGCCTCCCGTCTTGCCTTCTTCCCTCTTCCTGACCCATGCCACACATGCCATGCTGAGTTACACATACCTGCTCGCCCACACCTGGGGACAGGCCATTCCCTCCTCTTGAAGTGCCTTTTCCCATCTCTCATCCTCCTCGAGGAAGCCTTTCCTGACCACTCTCCCTCGGTGGTGCCCTGAGCAGGCCTCCGTGGGGACCCTCATCACACTTCATTGTGACAGTGCATTCACTGGTCTCCAGTCCCAGAGTTCTTCAAGCCCAGGACTGGGATATTTTTCATCTTTGGGTCCCTCAGCCTGTAGCTGCCTGACACACAGTAGGTGGTAATTTGTTCTTGGCGTGTACGTGTTGGTGGTGATGAATGGCATGTGGGAGTGAACCAATGGATGTCTACTGGCCTATCTAGGAGCGGGGCCCAGGTAGGCCAATCTTACCAGCTGCCCAGCTGTGTGTCTCTGAGTCCCAACAGTATTCCTGGAGACATGCAGCTGGCTCTGCTCACCCTTAACCTGGCCAGCGAGTCCCACACACGTCTTCTTGCCACTGTGATACCTCCCTGCAATTCCCCAGTCTTGGGACCTGGAGCCAGCAGGTGTTGGCAGTACAGGGGGCCTGGGTGGGACAGTCCTTCCTGAAGCTAAAGGCAAAATGTCCCAACCCAGAGATCAATCCTATAAACCCACTTTCAAAGGCCTGAGTGGGGTGGGAACGTCCCCTGTCCCTTCTTCAGCCATAAATCCCCAGGTTGGGACGGTAATTGCCTCCTCCCAGCAAAGCTGTAAAAGGCACGGCATATCAGCAGGGGTAAAGAGCATGACTATAAACGTCCTCTGGGTGAGGCCAGGACTGCCTGTCCTCTGCCCACAGAGCTTTTCCTCCCTCCTGCGTGGGCTTCACTGACTCTGGCGGGGAGCTGCTGGAGGTTATGGGGCTCACCAGCTGGTGCCAGAAGTTTCTGTGGGCATTGATTTGCCCTGTAAATACTCAGGCTCCTTTCTGCTGCTCAGCCCACTCTGATGCCAGTTGATTCCCATGAATAAGAGGAGCACTGTAAAGGGAGTCCAGCTTGGCTGTTCCCTGTGCTCTCAGGAAAGGGGTGGAGTGGGTGGACCAGAGGACTCTGGAGGCTGCTTTCAGCTCTAATTCCCCAGTTGCTCCATCTGACAGCAAAGCTATGTGAAGGTTTTCCTCTTGGGTCCTGAATTAAGGAAAACCATGTTTGAGAAGACTAGACTTGGAGGCTGGGTGGGGTGGCTTATGCCTGTGATCCCAGCAATTTGGGAGGCAGAGGCAAGAGGATTGCCTGAGCTCAGGAGTTTGAAACCAGCCTGGACAACTTGGTGAGACCTTGTCTCTACAATAAATCAAGGAAAATTAGCCAGGCATGGTGGCGCATGCCTGTAGTTCCAGCTACTTGGAAGGCTGAGGTGGAAGGAGTGTCTGAGTTCAGCAAGTGGAGGCTACAGTAACTGTGAGCATGCCACTACACTCCAGCCTCAGCGACAGAGACTCCAACTAAAAAAAAAAAATAGCAAATTTGAAAATAACTACTCGTGTTTTATTTCTCCTGTATTTGGCCTCTGCATCCTCATGGTACAGAGCAGAGAACAGCACTGGATAAAGGAGTCTCCAAATCCTAAATTCAATTCCTGTCCTATGTCATCAGGACCAGGTCATTTCCCCCTCTCTAGGCCTCAGTTTTCTGATCTGTAAAAGGAGAGTATTTAATACCTCCCAATTCATTCCACAAAACCTTTCTGAGAGTCTGCCATGTGCCTGGCCTGGTGCTAGGTGCTAACTCTTGAGGAGCTTGCCATCTGCTAGGAAGACAGCCAAGTAAACAGGCAATTGCAATATAGAGTGGCGAGTGAAATGACAAGAATCAGAATAAAAATAATGAGGTAGCTGGCACTCATTAGGTCTTATTAGTGCTGGGCTCGCCTATCTGCTAGGGGCTTAATGAGGATCATTTCATTTAACCCTGTAACAACCCTATGAGCTGAGTACTGCAAATATGCACCTTTTACAGGTACTCAGGGGAAGCTTCCCAGAGGAAATGATGTGTTAGTCAATTGGGACTTGAAGTGTGGATAGGAGTTTGGCAGGCAAAGCCCAGGGCTGTGAACAAAGGCCCTGTGCATACATGAGCATGGCTCATCCAGGTGGAAAGGGAACTGGTAGATGGCAGAGGGTGGGGCAGCAGGCATGAGGGATCTTAGAAGGGGGTTAATGAGGAGCCTCAGGGGATCAGCTGTGTCTGGGGAAAGACCCCCCCCTCCCCCACCCCCCCACTCCTGGTGGCTGGTGAGAGGGAGATGGGAGACCTACAGACTTGCAAGTGACCGCAATGCACTCTTGGAGACTGTTGTCCTAGTTTCAGGAAAAAACTCAGGGCCTGTGCCTAGGGGCTGGGACCAGAGGGGAAGGGTGCTCGTGCTGGCAGTCGAGGGCAATCAGAGTCAGTGAGACTGTGTGTCCAGGAGGCCTGAAAAGGCAGAGACCTGTGTGCCAGCATCGGCCCCAAGGGCCGTGGTCTCATCCCAAGTGACCTGAGACCATGCACCACACACACCCGGAGGCAGAGAACCACCACTAGGCCTTTCTGGCCTGGCAAGGGCTCCTCGGAAAGATGGCTAGGGGCCAGGCCTGAGGAGGAAGTTCTCCAGCTTTACAGAAGGAATACTTTATGGACTCTTGTTAAATGGAAAACAACAACTACAACAACAAACCTCCTTTCTTCTTGGCTTCTGTTTGTTTTCTGAACTATCTTCAACATCTTAAGTCCCATGGAGAATTTATCATCTCATCATCATATTTTGAGAGAGTAACAGAAATAGTCTAAGTATAAAATCTGTGTGCATTAAATAAACCATTTCTATACATTTTTAACAAGTAGATGAAAAAAATAAATCTGCCTTTAATTCAATTTGGTAGATTATTTTTGACGACCACAGGGGGTCCTTGCACTGGGCTGGATTCTCTTTGAGTAAGAACGACCTTGCAACAAGCAGATATTAAGCAACTGCTATACACTGGAAGTGAGGAGAGTGCTGAGGGGAAGGAGGCAGGGCTTCTGACCTAGGAAGGAAAAGTAACAGGATCTAAGCCTTAGTGTTTTCAACTATATAATGGGCTAATAGTACTTACTGCACAGACTTGGGAAGAATGGAGACAATCTTTGTAAAGTGCTTGACATCAGTGACTTTCTCTGTGGCTATTATGAGTTAATCTGGTCTTTACAATGAGGAAATGGCCCAGTGAGGAAGGTGGGTAGGGTAGTGGAGAGAGCACGGGCATTGCAGGCAAATCTGCATGGGCTCAAATCCTGGCTTTGCAATTTACTAGCTGTATAATACCAGGCAAGTTTTTAAATCCCTCTGAGCCCACTTTCTTCATCTGTAAAATGGGAATAACACTGTACATTTCACAAAGTTGTTTAGAAGATTAAACTAGATAATGCAGGTGAGGTGCCAGTACTCTGCTTCAGCACATAATAGGAGCTTAACAGAGAAGGACAGCCAGAGAGGGTGACTCCTTGCCCAAAGTTGCAGAGCTAGATGCAAACCCAGGTCTCTGACCCCAGAGTCTCGGCTCTTCCCACCCTACCACCCTGCTGACTGGATGAACAACGTGTCAAGGGAATGGACAGTACCAGAATGGCTTCCAGGAGAGCTTCAGTCATTTTTACAAGCAGCCCACCTCAGTTCTCTCTGACCACATCCCAGTTTTGTTGTAATAAACACTCTTTATACCAGGTACTTAATGGACAAAAGAGATGGCAGCTGTTTCCCAAATGCCCACTGTTCCTTCCCTGGTCTCAGGATAGAATACTATCCCTGGCCAACATGGCACCAGATTGGATAGGATTTGCAGGGGTTGCCATGTGAATGGTATCCTGGATAGCTGTGAGGAGCTCCATTTTTCCTGCTCTGAAGAAGCTTGGAGGCTTAGCATTGATATCAGGATGTCATCTTTACCAGGTAGATACAGCACCAACTGCTGTGGATGAAGTTTCCAATATAAAGACTAGTATTGTCTCCCTTTGCTCTTTTCCCAGTCCCAAACATAGATAATTACCCATAGAACTTTACAAATTATCCTACGCAGACATCCAAATGGAAATGCCCAATAGGTGGTTGAAAATAGAGGACTTGAGTTCCGGGCTAGAGATGGAGACTTGGGCACTGGTGGGGAAAGTTATGTGAACTGGTGTGGTTTTGGTTGGATTCCTCTAGAAGCTGGTCCTGAGAAAAGGATTTGGATGCAAGTAGCTTATTTGGGAAGTGATCCCAAGAAACACTGGCAGGGGAAAGAAGTAAGGCAGAGAAGGGAAAGCAACCAATAGAGGATGCATTTTGGGCCAAGTGTGGTGGTTCACACCTGTAATCCCAATGCTTTGGGAGGCGGAGGTGGGAGGATGACTGAGGCCAAGAGTTTGAGCCCAACCTGAGCAACATAGCAAGGCCCCATCGCCACAAAAAATAGCCAGGTGTAGTGAGTGCTACATGCCTGTAGTCCCAGCTGCTCAGGGGTGCTGAGATGGGAGGAGCTTGAGCCCAGGAGGTTGAGGCTGCAGAGAGCCATGATCATACCACTACATTCAAGCCTGGGTGACAGAGCGAGACGCTGTCTCAAAAATAAAACAAACAAACAAACAAACAATGTGCATTTTCAAACCAGCTGCTGCTGTGGGTAACTGAGCTTAATCCCAACAAAGAATGCTTCCCTCTGAGTTCAATAACTCCATCCAACAACTTCCCTCTTCTCTCACAAAATATCTGTGAGTGGCCCCTTTGCTGAAGCCCCACATTTTTCTGCATCTTTACCTAGCTTTCTCCTCACTCTATCCTGACTCAGGGGAATGAATATCCTCTTTCCCTGAACACATGCCTTCACTTCAACTCTCGACTGATTCCCTTCCAGCCCCTGCATCTTGCTCTACCAGTGGTCCTTACCATTCTCTCCGCCTTTCTTTGTCCCCACTCCTTCTTGACACCTTGTAATGGGTTTTCACTTCCCCCTTTCCCTCCTGTGCTGGGAAACCCAGGGGCTTTTCTCAGATTCTTTGCTCAGAGGAGTCTCCCTCAAGCTCCTGAGACACGTCCAATCACCTTGTTTCAGACACAATCCTACATAATTCACTTCTAAAAAATTCTCGTCTCTAAAATATGAGGACAATCTAGCTACATAACATAGCTGTGTAAGGATTAGAGGTTAAATAAATAAACTGGCTGGTGCAGTCTGCCACCTAATAGACACTCAGTACATAGTAGCAAGTAATACAGTCACCAAGCTCAATTACTAGGGTTTGTAACCCACAGAAGATCAGAACAGAAAATTATAAGGAGAGCTGCTAGAGGCGAGAAGCGACCTCTGATGACTTGACACTGAGAAAGGAGACAGAACAATTCCAAACTGCAGATGTAATAACTCAAAAAGAACAGTGGTTCGAGAAGCCAGGCGAAGAGGCTCACATCCTGTAATCCTAGCACTTTGGGAGGCTGAAGTGGGAGGAGAGCTTGAGCCTGGGAGTTTGAGACCAGCCTGGGCAACATAGTGAGACCTTGTCTCTACAAAACATGATAATAATAATAATAAATTAGCCGGGCATGGTGGTAGCCCAGCTACTCAGGAGGCTGAGGTAGGAGAATCACTTGAGTCCAGGAGTTTGAGACCAGCCTGGACAACATAGTGAGACCTGGTCTCAACAACAACAACAACAACAACAACAACAAATTAGCCAGGTGTGGTGCATGCCTGTAGTCCCAGCTACTTGGGAGGCTGAGAAGGGAGGGTCACTTGAGCCTAGGAGTTTGAGGATGCAGTGAGTCGTGATTGTGCCACTGCACTCCAGTGGGCAACAGAGTGAGACCCTGCCTCAAAACAAAACAAAACAAAACAAAACAAAAAACAAGGTAGCAAATGAACAAGGAAGTATTTCAAAGCCGTGGAAAGGATGACTTGATTATGAAATCAATGGCGCAGGGACAACTGGCTAAGTGCTTGGAAAGGCATGAACATCTCTGCTTCACACCATATATCACAATAAGATTGTAACATCTGTTATAAGTGTTACATGTCAATTAACCAAAGACTGGAAAACAAGATGCAATGATAGAGAATTGGTTAGATTATTGTATATTGATACAATGAACTATTATCTAGTCATTAAAGTCATGTTTTAGAAGAATAGTTAGTGCTCATGATCTAATCTAGGAGGCTACAAAAAATATATAGCTTATGGCAACCACTATGGAGATTTTTTTTTTTTTTTAGAGACAGGGCTCACTATGTTGCCCAGGTTGGTTTTAACTGTTGGACCCAAGTGAGCTTCTCACTTTAGCCTCCTGAGTAGTTGGGACTACAGGCATCCACCACTGTACATAGTTACTGTGTAGATTAATTCCCCACAATATCCAGGATTGTGCATATATGCACACACACATTTGGAGTGTAAGTGGACACATACAGTGTACAATTATAGCTTGAGACTTTAATACTCCTTTCTTAGTAATCCACAGAAAATACAGATAATATTCTGGATCATAAAATTGATATAAATAAATTTAAAAGGATTTAAATAATACAAAAAAGGATAATCTCCAAACACAATGAAATTAAGCTAGACATCAATAACTGGGGAATCTCTAAATACTTTGAAATTAAATAAAGCAAAACCACAGAAAAAAAAAGAATGGTTTCAAACAAATAAGTGTAATTTTTTTATTTATAAAAAATTGTGTATTTATTCTTACATGTTTAAACGTTAGTCACCTTCAAAGTACTCTTTGTTTATGGAGTATATCTATCCAGATACGTTTTCCACTGCTCAAGACAGTTTTTGAACTTGTCAGTTTTGATACTTTTTAGTGCTGCTGCTGTTTTTTGTTTCACCTCTTCCATATTGGCAAAACGCTTCCCGTTAAGGACTTTTTTCAACCAAGGAAACAATAAGAGAGGTAAATGTATACATATCATAAAAAAAAGTCTGTAATGAAACATATCCAAATGATAAGTTATCATCAGAGGGTGATATCTTACTTTACATACTTCTTGTTTTGTTTTCAAGTATTCCACAATGCAGACTAATTTTATAAAATGGAAAAACAATACATGCTATTTAGAAAATTAATACATAGTGGCTTTAAGATTAAAGTAATTGAAGCATGTTAGTAAAAGAAAGTGAAAATAAAATTGAGAAGCAGACCCTATGAAGAGTGGGAATCCATGGGGCTGAGCGGTGCTTTTTCCTAATACACCACCATGGAATCACCGAACATGACTCTCTTTGTGGCACCTGACAGCATGTGTAGACTGCATTTCTCTGGAGAGAAAACCTTTTGCTCTCATAAGTTTACTACATCACAGAATATACAGGTTCTCAAAAGAATGAAGACCACACCAGCCTGGGTCTCTGTTTATCACAAGTTCCCCAGATCATTCTGAAACACATTGGCCTGAGACTTGCTGTCATCGCATGTTCTAAAATAGTGGTTCTCAAATGTTACTGTAATTAGAAACTCTCAATGGCAAAACCATACCTCAGGCCACAAAACTCAGAATTGGGGCAAAGGGGGCTGTTCACCTACTGGTTTTGAAATTTAAAATTTTCCCAGTTGATTTTAATAGGCAGCCAGGTTTGAAGATCAGTGTTCTAACGTCAGGAGCAATCTGTATACCTTCTGAGACTGGGAAACACAACTCTAGTAAAAGCCAACATTAAATGACTTTGTGTTCTCTGTCTCCATCTGCTGGCCATTCCACTACATTGCTACAATTTACCTGTACAATTTGGGTATGTTGTAAATATAATGCAGTCCTACTATACCTGGTAGTGTCGTCTATGGATACTCAATAGTGAACATACAGTCTGCACAGTGAGAAAGAGATTGAGATATTGCATGCGCATGCACGCATGTGTGAGAGAGACAGAGAGAGGGAGGAAGGGAGGGACACACAAATGGTTTGGGGATTATATCCACTACCACCACAATCAGGTTTACGAGCAGTTCCATCACTCCCTCAAAACTCCCTGAATCTTTCCTACAGGTGCATCCTTGCCTCACCAATTCCTGGAAAGCACTCATTTGTTTTTTTGTTCCTGTGGTTTTGCCTTATGTTATTTAATTTCAAAATATTCAGAGATTCCCTAGTTGTTGATGTCCAGTTTAATTTCATTATGTTTGGAGATTATATTTTTTTGTATGATTAAAATCCTTTTAAATTTATTTATATTTATTTTATGATCCAGAATATTATCTGTCTTTTCTATGGATTACTAAGAAAGGAGTATTAAAGTCTCAAGCTCTAATTGCTGTTTTGCCATTTCTCCTTTCAGTTCTATCAGTTTTTGCTTCATGTATTTTAAAGCTCTGTTGTTAGGTGAGTTGACACTTAGGACTGATATGTCTCCTTTATGAATTAACCCTGCTGTTATGGTGTCTTATTTCTCCTTATTCCTGGTAAATTTCCTTGCTCTGAAGTGTGTTCTGTCTGATGTTAACATGGCTGCTCCAGCTTTCTTTTGATGTTTGTATGATTTATATTTCTTTTTTGTCCTTCTATTTTTAACCAGTACTATTTATTTAAAATGGATTTCTTATAAGTAGCATATAGCTGGGTCTTGGGTTTTTGTTTGTTTTTATATTAATCAATTTGTTTTTTAATTAGTACATTTTGATCTTTTAAATTAAATGTGATTGTTGATAGATTTGGATTTAGGCCTAATATTCTATTGTTTTTTATTTCTTCTCTGTGTTTTTCATTGCTGTTTTGACTTATTATTTAAATTTTTTTGTTATTCCATTTTATCTGAGTTTCTTAGCTATATCTTTTTGTGTAATTTTAAAGTGTGGTTGCTTTAAGGATTACCAAACACTGTCAAACTTTTCATTGCCTATTTAGATTCCTTTACCCTCCCTATTTATGTTGTAATTTTCCTATATATTACAACTGCAGTCATTGAAAACCCCATCAGACAATGCTATGCTTTGCTTTCATGATTATATGTATGACAGAGAACTTAAGATGAGATTAATAGCCTATTATACTTAATTATTTCTCATTTCTGTTGTTCATTTCTGAAGTTTAAGATTTCCCTCTGATATAATTACCCTTCTGTCTGAAGAAATTCTTTAGCATTTTCTTTTTTTAGTGCAGGTCTGATGGCAACAAATTCTCTTAGCTTTTCTTAATCTAAGAATGTTTTATTTTGCCTTAATTACTGAGATATATTTTTGTTGAATGTAGAATTTTGGCTTGGAAGTTCTTTTTCTCCAACACTTAAAAAATGTTGCAGCTTCCGTAACCAACATTTTTGGAGGGTATAAAATGGAAGGAGAATTGAGCAGATCTGAAATCCACACTCCAGTTTTTGACAAAAAGCATTCCGTACATAAGGAACGACAGCACAAATGTTCCCGTGAAATTTTCAGAGACTCCTCTCTGGTAAGTGAACAGCCTCAAATAACTAAGAAGAAAAGGAAGAGAGAGGCTTTCCAGCATCTCGTTTCTTCTCCTTTGAAAGGATCAGAAGTCTGTGATGAGACTGACGAGACCACTTTTTTTTTTTAATCAATATTTTTTATTATGATATTGTGGGGTACAGTTAAGGGTTAGGTATACAAATATGGTTCGTTCAGGCACCCTTGATAAGAGGTGTCTCCCCGCCCCCAGACAGATATTTACTACCATTAATCTCATCTCCCTTCCCTTCCCCCTCCATAGTTTCCCACCACTGTCAGTCATTTTCTTACAGTATTACATTGGATGTTCAAGGTCCACTATATGAGTGACAACATGTGATACTCAGATCTTTGTTTCTGTGAGAGGTCACTCAGTATTACAGACTCTAGTTCCATCCAGGTTGCTGCAAAATTCATGATTTTGTTCTTCTTTATGGCTGCGTAGTATTCCATCATGTATATGTACCACATTTTTTAAAATCCAGTCCTCTTTAGATGGGCAGCATGGTTGCTTCCAGGTTCTTGCTATTGTGAACAATGCTGTGATAAACATACGTGTGCAGGTATCTTTTCTATAGAGTGATTTGAGTTCTTCAGGGTATATTCCCAGTAAGGGGATTGCGGGGTCATATGGGAGGTCAATATTTAGAGCTTTTAGGAATCGCCATACTGTTTTCCACAGAGGTTGCACTAGTTTGCATTTCCACCAACAGTGTAGAAGTGTTCCCTTTTCGCTACACCCTCTCCAGCAACTGTTATTTTTTGAGTTATTGATAATTGCCATTCTGACTGGAGTTAGGTGGTATCTCAGTGTGGTTTTGATTTGCATCTCCCTGATGATTAGTGAGGTTGAACATTTCTTCATGTGTCTGTTGGCTGCTCGAATGTCTTCCTTTGAGAAGTGTCTGTTCATATCTTTTGCCCATTTTATAATGGGGTTGTTTGTTTTG
>NW_007253296.1:1227382-1227810 GCF_000164805.1 Carlito syrichta
AAGATGTTAAGCCTTTGTCAGACCTGGAGTTGGCAAATACTTTTTCCCAGTCTGTAGGCTGTCTCCCTGCTCTCTTGATGGTTTCTTTGGCTTTGCAGAAGCTTGTCAGAGACCACTTCTACACTAGAGAAAAAAGTCCCAGCATCTCATGTCTTCTCCTTTGAAACAACCAGAAGTCTATGATGAGACTGACGAGGCCACTTCGACACTCAAGAAAAGCGAGAAGAGAAAAAAGTCCCAGCATCTCATGTCTTCTCCTTTGAAACAGCCAGAAGTCTGTGATGAGACTGACGAGGCCACTTCGACACTCAAGAAAAGCGAGAAGAGAAAAAAGTCCCAGCATCTCATGTCTTGTCCTTTGAAAAAACCAGAAGTCTGTGATGAGACTGACAAGGCCACCTCTACACTCAAAAAACAAAAAAAGAGGA
>NW_007253296.1:1227889-1249373 GCF_000164805.1 Carlito syrichta
TCAACAGAAGAATCTGAAGCTGACAAACTGCAGGTAGTCACTAAGTCATGTAAAAGTGAAAAAGAATAAAAAGCATCAAAAGACAGTTGCATTCTATGATGCTCTACTGGAAAGCGGGGCCTGCAAGTATTACCCTGCCCCAGTCGGAACCACACGAGCAGGAATCCTGGCTTTCTGTGGGCCTAGAAGGCAAAATTACAGAACCAACAGGATCTGTTGATAAAAACAAATCTAAGAAAAAGAAGAGAAAAAAGTCCAATAACAGGAATGTGAGGCAGTGGCTGTGCCTAAGAGCTTTGAGAGTGTGTACCCTGCAGGACCTCAAGTAGGCAGTGAGGTTGGGACTGGGGGAGGCAGTGATGCACCTCAAGGGGTCAAGGGACTCAATCATACAAAGAAAAAGGGGAAGAAAAGGAAGCACACTTTTGTCAAAAGCATTGTAGTGTCTGGTGGTCATTTCTCAGTGCTCCGTGAGAAGTCTAGGAACATGCTCCTTGATGTACTCGAAGGTGATGGTACTGTGGTTGAAGAAAGTATGAGATCCAGGCCTCCAAAGCAGCAGCCCCGGACCTGCTCCAAAGCTCAGTGTGTGGGAGAAGTGTGGAGGTCAGATCCTGTAAGTGAAGAAGAAAGGAATTTGGAATCAGCTCAAGATTTTGAAACCAGATATTTACCTGAAGATTCAAGAGATTCGGATGATCCCGATGGATGTGAATTTGGGTACTGCCATTAAGCAGCTCCAAGAGTTCATCCCTGACATCCAGGACAGGGCTGCCACCACGATCAGGCGGATGTATCAAGATGACTTGGAACGGTTTAAAGAATTTAAAGCACAAGGAGTCCCTATTAAGTTTGGCAAGTTTTTTCTGCCAAGGAAAATAAGAAGGAGAATAACATGCAAGAATTTCTAGCACTGACAGGAATTGAGAATGCAGACAGGCTATTCTACACAAGCAGGTAAAATCCGTGATTGCCAACTTAAAAAGGAAACACTCATTTAGATTGCACATTGGTAAAGGCATTGCCCAGTCCTGGAAACTAATATACTATCAATCAAAGAAGATGTTTGATGTCAATAATTATAAGGACAGATATAGTGAAGCAGATACCGAGAAGTTAAAGGTATACCAGTCCCTCCATGGGAATGACTGGAAAAAGATTGGTAAGATGGTGGCCCGCAGCAACGTCTCTGTGGCCCTGAAGTTCTCCCAGATCAGCAGGCAAAGAAATCGTGATGCTTGGAGTAAAACGGAAACCCAGAAACTTATCAAGGCTGTGGAAGAAGTGATTCTAAAGAAAATGTCTCTCCAGGAGACAGAGGAGGTAGATTCCAAACTCCAAGAAAATCCTGGAGGTCACCTATCAATTGTACGGGAAAAACTCTACAAGGGCATATCTTGGGTGAAAGTAGAAGCCAAAGTGGAAACCAGAAATTGGATGCAGTATAAAAGTAAGTGGACAGAAATTCTAACCAAGAGGATGACTAACGGTCGAAGTATGTACCGTGGAGTAAATGTCCTGCAGGCCAAAATCAACTGTATTGAAAGGTTATATGCAATAAATGTGGAAGATACTAATGAAATAGACTGGGATGATCTTGCTAGTGCCATAGGTGATGTTCCTCCATCTTATGTTCAAACTAAATTTTATAAGCTGAAAGCTACCTGTGTTCCCTTTTGGCAGAAAAAGACTTTTCCAGAGATCATCGCCTACCTTTATGAGACTAGTCTGCCTTTGCTTAAAGAACAATTGGAAAAGAAGATGGGGCGAACAGGCACTAAAATCTAGACTCCCATGGCACCCAAGCAAGTTTTTCAATTTAGAGATATCTTTTATTATGAAAGCGACAATGAGTGAGAAGACATACAAGAAAGTTAAGCAGGGGTTACGCTCCCTTGTCCTTTGTTCTCAGTTTGGTTGTATTTATGTACTTGTATCAGTAAAGCTACTTACAGTATTGATGTTTAAATAAAGAATATACAATAGCCGGGGGGGGGGGGGGGGGAGTGGATGTTGCTCCACTGATTTCCAAGTTCTATGGTTTCTTAGGAGAAATAATTGTTCCCTTATATGTAATGTGCTGTTTTTCTCTGATTGCTTTCAATATTTTTTTCCTGTCTTTCTTTTTGGGAAATTTATGATTTGTCTGGCCATGGGTTTCTTTGAGTTTATCTTGTTTGGGGCTTGCAAAGATTCTTTAACATGTAAATTTGTCTTTTGCCGAATTTGGGGTTTTCATTCACTCTTTTTTCAAATCTTTTTGTCTGTGCCACATACTTTCTCCTCTTCTTATGGAACTCCAATCACAAAGATGTTAGAATTTTTGTATTGTCCTGCAAATCTGTGAGGCTCTGTTCCTTTTTTGTTGCTAATATTGTTCTCCCTGTTCATATTGGAATATTTCTATTGAATTACAGTCAAGTGAGCTGACTCCTCTGTCATCATCATCCTGCTATTTAGGCTACCTATTTTTTCAAAATTTTATTTACTTTCCAATTCTAAAATTTCCATTTGTTACCTTTATATCTTCTATCACTTCCTTTTGTTTCATGACTGTCTTTACTTCTTGGAATATAGTTATAATACAAGTTTTAAAGTCCTTTTCTCAACATCTGTGTCATCTCAGAGTTGATGTCTGTTGAGCGTCTTCCATATGAGATGTTAAGGTTTATCTGCATATCGGGCAATTATGGGGTGGTATCCCAAACACCCGAATACTGTTATGAGACTGAGTAATAATAGGCACCTATTATTATTCTACCATGTTGGAACCCTATGAAAAATGTCGATTTCCTGCTTTAGCAAGCAATCATCCTTGTTAGGTTCAGACCACAAGTTCCTACCTGCCTTCTGCGGGTTGTAATTCCAGTGTCAGTTTAAGTTTTAAAGCCTTTGCAGTGCTGTTCTGATCTGTCCTATGTGTGTACCACACAGTAGCCAGTCTGGGACTAGCCAGGGTCTATCCCAGGTTTAGTCCTTAAAGCCTTGGGTAGGTTGCGTAAGGTCAGATCCACACACGCAGAGCTCAAGCATGAGCCCAGGAGTTCATTTACAGCTTTATGGGATTGCTTTATTGGGTCCCCTCCTTTCTGAAATCTTGTCACTTTACAGTTTGTGGGGGGGGGGTCCTCTCTTTCTGGTCCTCTGGACAGAAAGCCAGGGTTTTAATTTTTCTGTCCTGCCATATGGTTTCTGTGACTGGGCCAAGCATGGAAGGGTAGAGAGAGAAAAAGCAATGGGCATTACATCCTTCCTGTTGGGACCACATTCCCCCTAACAGAGAGAAGCACTCCCCTCCTTTGAAGTTTTAGGACCTACCTGGCTATCAGTGCTACAGTGGGACTGCCTCTGGGCAGGTGCTGAGAGAAAAGAAGCAACAAAGGGGGGATTTATTCCACTTTCTCTGACGTATAGGGGTGCTCTAGGACCAGAAACAGAAGGCTTGGCGCTCTATCTGTTGGTATGCAATTCCAGGTTTTGGTCAGTATTTGAGTCCAGGTCAGGAGATACCAGCAGGGAGAGTTTTGAGGATCGATAAACCAGTAAACTTACTGCCACTTTGGTGGTGCTTTGAATTCGCTTTTCCTTTCCTGAACTTCCTGCTATGACTTTCTTTTCTGAGCTAGTTGCTCCATTGCTTTATAGTTGGATTCAGCAGGAGAGACAGGATGGAGTATGACTGGAATGAGAAAGAGAGATGGATTTTTATTTAACGGGGCATGGATTTCAAAAGGCTAAAGAATGTTACTTTAGGGCACACTAATTTGGGGAGAAATTTTTCTCTTCCCCCACAGTGTGCTGATTATAATCCTAATTCTTTGGTTTGAATTTTTGTGTTCACTTTTCCAGACAAATTTGAGAATCATTTTGTCCTTAAAAAATATAATTTTGATTTTGATGGGAATTAAGTTAAATTTATAGTTTTTGGGGAAAGTAGCCTTTTTATGATATTGAATCCTACAATCTAGAAACATGATATACCTTCTCATTTTTAAAAGTCTTCTTTTATGATCATCAGTAATATTTTTTATTTTTTCACAAAATCCTTGCATAAGCCTTGGTTAAATTTATTTCCTGGTATTTTATTATTTTTGTTACTACCGTGAATGTGTTTTTTTTAAACATAAAAAAACAAATTTGGTTATTGCTGATATATAGAAGAGTTACTGATTTTGACATATTTACTTTGTAACCAGCTGACTTACAGAACTTTTATTGGTTCTCCTATTTTCTGAGTTAATTTTCTTGGTTTTCTGCACATAATGATTTGTGAATTCAGTCTCTCATACTGGTTTTCTGTGAATAATGGTAATTTGCAACCTCTCTTTTTAAAAAACGGAAACATTTTATTTTTGGTTTATTTAATCACATTGGCCATTAAGTCTTATACAATGTTAGGTAATCTTGGTGACACCAGGCTTGCTAGTCTTGGTTGACTTATTTTAAGGAAGTCACTGTTAAGACCGACATATTTTATTATGCTAATGAAGTATCTTTTAATATTTTAAAAAGTAATTTTGATCAGAAAAAGACACACACTGTGTTTTATCACCCTTCCAGCGTCCATAAAAATGAGCATTTGGTTCTTATTTCACCTATTAATGTGATAACATTTTGTTAACAGCAGTTCCTTTATTCCTACAGATTCTGGTTGATCATGAAGGGGACCATAGAGCAATTGTTCTCAAGGAGGGGCTTTTCATCAATTGTGCCTGGTGAGAGGCTGTACCACCACTGCATCCCTCCCCCGATTAGTCCTGTGAGCCACTGTCACTGGTTGCTACATTGTAGTGTGTGACAGAAAAAACACTGAATGTTCATCATCCGAGACACTGACTTCACTGGATGTAACATCCTTGTTCCCTGGAGCTGAGGGTCACTTTAGGTAGCCTAGGTTTGAGAACTCTAGGTCCGTACTGGAAGCAGACAGACTTCAATCCCCAAGATCTCACTCCAGAGAAGAAGCAGAGACGTTCAAGCCCAGGAAGAGTAACAAGAGGCACCATTTATGACTGAGCATCTCTTTGTGCCAGGCTCTGAGTCCAGGGCTTTACGTTATCATGTGACCTGCTCCTGGACAGCTCCATGAGGTACCGTTATCCTCATTTTACAGATGAATGGCCAAGTGACTAGTCCAAGGACGTAGTTGTTAAGTAGCAGAGTTGTCCTTTAAACACCAGGTGCAATTCCCAAGCTTGTGCAGGCTGGATTTCCGAAGATTCTCAGGGCTGGGTCATGAGGTAGAACCGGTAGAACCTCTCCCACTTTTAATCCTTTCCCTTCCCTGTGAGGGACTTGCAGGGGCAAGATGGAGGCCTGCTTCTGGCAGGTCACAGAGGTCCTGCAGTAGTACTTCTCCCACACTGCTGGGCCCAAGCTTCCCAGGCACCCCAGCTACCACTTCACCTAAAAGCACAGAGAATTCCAACTGTCATTACAAAGGCTCATGATGAGCTGGGCTCAGTGGCTCAGCCTATAATCCCGCGCCTTTGGGAGGCTGAGGTGAGTGGATTGCCTGAGCCCGCGGTTTGAGACCTGCCTGGGCAACTTGGCGAGACCTCATCTCTACAATAAATCAAAAAGCAGCCGGGTGTGGTAGCGCACACCTGTAATTCCAGCTACTCGGAAGGCTGAAGTGGAAGGATCTCCAGAGCCCGGCAGGTCGAGGCTGCGGTGGCTGGGAGCGGTCACTGCACTCCAGTCTGGGCGACAGAGTGAGACTCCAACTCAAAAAAACAAAAAACAAACAAAAAAAAAACCACAAGGGCTCATGATGTGTTTACAGTATTTCTGCCTACTGATCTAAAATTTCAAGGAAATAAATAGCTGGCATTTATTAAATCTCAGAATCTGTTCTAAGAACTTCCTGTGTATTCATTAATTTATCATTACAGCATTCTTATGAAGTAGGCACTAAAAAAATGAGGCAGGGAGGTTAAGTAACTTTCACAGACAGAAAGCCACATAGCCAGGGTTTAAGCCCAAGCTCTTAACACTGCACTACATTAAGCAAAGTCTGAATGAACCAGAATAACTAAAATTTGCTTAACTCTTATGTTGAAAAGATGGTGGGGATTTGCTCAAGGTCTGTATTCATATACAAATATCAAAATCAAAGAATCTTTTGCCTTGGTGTTCTATTGGCGGTTTCCATCACTATATGACGCTTGCTTTACCATTAACTAATACTATGGAGGAGATTACAAATGGGTGCTTTTAGAAAAGAGTTCTAGAAAGATGTAGGAATAGCTGAGGTGGCTCACGCCTGCAATTCCAGTACTTTAGAAGGTGGAGGTGAGAGGACTGCCTGAGTCCAGATGCTCAAGACCAGCCTGGGCAACTTGGCGAGACCTCTGTAAGAAATTAAAAAATTAGCTGGGTGTGGTGGCGTGGGCTTGTGGTTACAGTTACTTGGAAGGCTGAGGCGGAAGGATCACCTGAGCCCAGCAGATCGAGGCTGTGGTGGCTGTGAGTGGGCAATTGCACTCCAGCCTGGGCGACAGAGTGAGACACACACACACACACACACAAAGAAAGATGTAAAGAGGTTTCTTTTCCTTCACTGGTCATAGGAAAGGTTCAATGAGGAAGATAAGTAATGGACTAGCCTGGATGGCCTTTCGTCCAATTTTTTCTTTTAAATGTCAAAAGACAAAAAAACAAAAGTTTAGACTTTGGCACTCTGCACTACAATTCTGAATCAACCAGGCTATCTGCTGTTTCTGCATCAGAGTGAGTTCTTTATCATCTGTGTGGCTTCCTTTCACCAAGGCAGCTTCATGTAGGTACCAGCACAGGATATCTGAGAAGAGTTCCTGCCCTTTGTTGTACATGCGCCCACAATGCCATGGTGAGGAGAGAATCTGCCACCAATCAGGACAGAAGCAGTTACTCCCAACTCCTGGAATTTCTAGAGGTGCTTATTTGGTTTCTTCCTGCACACAAACAATAACATCTATATCAGGACCTGGAAACCTTTATAGAAGCTAAAGTTTTATTCAAGAAAGGATATGAGTGAATCATCAAATGAAATCATTAAAGGCTATTTCACAAATATTTGATCAAGTAATCCACCAGAGAAAACTCAAACCGAATAATAACCTATTTACGCCACATTTTTACTTTTTAAAAAAATGACAAGAAGCTGCTATTAAGAATGTACTTGGGTACCTGCATAATGAACATTTGTGTATACCTAACCCTGAATTGTACCCTACATCTTCAAAATAAAAAATTTAAAACAAAAAGATTATACTCACGAGAAAAAAGTTCCAAGATTCAACATAGGGTAAGGCAGGTTCAATTTAGTCAGCCTTCTGTAACAATTCATATTCTGAATAATCTCCAAAGAAAAGCGAGTTTAAGGAACGTTAACTATGGGTGTTTTTTTTACCATACTCATAGTCTTAATTCCCTGGAAACTGGTATTCTTCCAATGGAAAATTGAGCCTTTAGTTAGCCTGAGTACTCTGTTCCTCAGTCACTGCCTAGAAGCATTTCTCAGCAACCAAAAACATAGTAGAGGAAGGAAAAGATCAACTTCAGGGCAAAGAAGAAAATTTAAGATATATGCTCTTAAATGTGTATTTTAAGCTAAATAACAATTAATTATTACCAAAACCCATTCCTTGTATCTTATCTATCCCACATCCATATAAAATATTTTAATTGGCCTATACATCCCTAAGTTCCTAACTGAAACCAATGTCAATAAATTGTTGGTGGTCAAGAGCAAATGCAAACTTTAAATGTAAAAAACTATTCCATCAGAAATTACTTTTATAAGTACTTGGGCACTGTAAACACATAATTTAGAAATCTCTCTTTGTAAACAACCATATTACACAAATAATCCTTTTTTAAAGGCACAGATTAAAAGGTAGTAAGCAACTATACATTTGGTGTATGGGACCACACTCTCCTACAGGGCATTGGGAAATTTAGGTACAGGTTGTGGCCTAGGCTAGAGGCCTCTGCTTGCTGGGAGTTAGCTCTGGTTACCGGATTATGGGGAAGTGCTGGAGGGTGGGGAGGGCTCCAGGTTTGACACTTAGGAGCTCAGAGCAGCAGCTACTTACCAACTATGAGGAACTGTGTATTTTAACAACTACTGCAGCTATCCAGTGCAAACTGGCTGAACACCAGCTCTACTTGCAACTTCTATAAATATGACTTGTTAAGAACATGGGACTGTGGAGACACTATTTTTCATTAGTTTATTATAAAAGAAAAACAATTCCTGGAGACACAATACACATTGTTCTAATTACTAGATCTCTCTACTTATTTTCTTTTCCAGAGATTCAACACCCTTCACAACCCCCCACTCTGCTTGGCCTATACCCCAACCTGACTCCCTGGATCCTGGATTTTGCTGCACGGGCCAGAGGCTCCAACAACCCTGACCACAGCCAGTGTGATGGAACCACTCTCCGAGGTTGGGCCTTTAAGAAAATTTAAATAGAAGCTAACTCATTCTAAATAAATAGTGAATGGATGGTTTCTGCCCCCAAAGTTATATCCTGTATATCTTATGCTCAAGCTCAGGTCTTCCTATTACCATATTTGATATCTGGAAAGTATGATGTAATCTTCACTGATTTGTTAATCCTAGGAGTGCCACTTCTGATCCAGATGAGTTAAAATAAACAGTCAGGATATCTTCTAAAAAGCCCACAATGGCCCTTTTGGATGTGTCTCCAGCCAGTGCCTGGACACTGCTTATGTGCTCCAGGGTCATTCTGACCGTTTGGTCTTTTTCCTGTGGGCTGGGGGTTGCTCCAGAGTCATCTCCCTCTGCTCCTGATTTTAAAAACTGTAGGATATAGGACTGGATCATATACCCATTCAGTTCAAGGGTTTCTTTGATACAGGGCAGGTCTGAGGCACCGGCCAAGCTCAAGAGGTGAATCAGTGCCTGGCAGATTTGGGTCCGTAGGCTGGCACAGTACTTGAATTCCAAAAAATCTGTGGTGTCTTCACTCTTCTGTAAGGCAGTGACCAGTGCATTCCAGATCTGAGCATACTGACTAACAGACCCATACTGCTCTCTCTTGCCTGGGACAGAAAGGGCAGCAGCAGATCTAATGCGCACTTTGAAGTTCTTGCAGGATGTCACAACCGATGTCAGGGCATTGAAGGCCTGGGAGGTCCAGGGAGTTGTCCCTAGAAAGAATCCACAGTCATGAAAACAAGTGAAGGTTTAGAAATAAGTGGGGTGAGTGGAAAAGGGTGGAAGGAATCATATACATGCGTGTTCAAGACGGTCATCTGATGTGTTCATTTCATCTTCACAATCATCTTGTAAGATCAGGGTGGTGAGTGACTAACTGTGGGATCCTAGGAAAGAGGCTGAGAAGTGACCTCTACCTCCCCCTTTCCCTAGACCAGCCTGCTGCATGCTTAGGGCTTCTGCTACCCAATACAGGACCTTTGGTGACTTAGAGAAGGGCTTCTTATCTGGGAGAATTCTATCCCATGGGGTAAGGCTTGGCGGGAGAAGAATGGACTTAACTGCGGGAGAAAAATGGACTTAACTGCAGCCCCACCTGTGCTCTCACATTGGCACTTTTCAGCAGTGTGCAAATCACATAACTGTATGCAGCAACCCTGCTTATGCCAGCAAAAAAAATATTTCCTCACCTGGATCAGCATCCAGACACTTCCCTGGCCATAGCAAGTTATGTATTTTATTGCAAAGAAAAAGAAAACTTCTAATTTCAAGAATACAATGCCCAGACTTCTATCTTTTCTCCATGTCTGTAGGCCCTATGAAATCAGACTGCTTTCTTCCTTACCAGAGCTACTGCTACCCACTCCATTTTGGGGTGTCCTTGTTCCTCAAGCTAGGAAACAGAGTAGAATGCAGCTTCTCTAATGCTCCCAGCCTTTCCCAACTTCTCTTTTACCTCTGAAGACAAGTGAGCAGGCCCTTTCCATTTGGTGGATGCTAACGCCATTTACCACGGACCTCTACAATGGCTGGGGTCCTAGAATCTCATGTTCTGACCCATCACTATCCCTTTTAAGCTTCCTGGCTTCTTTTTCTTATGTGGCTCCTGACAGTTCTGCCACTCGATTCTTTTGAGTTCTCATACTTCTCTCTTCTTTGGAGCTCTGCTTTCATTCTAGATCATGCAGTCCCCTCTCTTCAGATCAGCCTCTCTCTCTCTCCAGAAACTGAGGGCAAGGGCCAGACAGGAAGGCAGGTAGGAACCATCACTCCTGAGGTACCCTGGTTTCAAGGGTTTCTTGTCTGTCCAGAAGGTAGATACCCACCTCAATGGGCCCCAACCCCAAAGGCAACTGTGAGGTTACTTTTCCACCCGCTCCTGGCTGACTGGTTTTCCTGGATGCTCTAGGCAATGAAAGGAAGCACAGCCAGATTCCCCTAACCTGATGCATGCTCTGCTAGTTCAGATAGTTTTCTCCTCTTTGGGAATATACCCTTAAGATTCAGATCTTGGCAGAGGGACAGATGTATAATGCAAATGCTGGCATTCAAGGTGAATGGGATTGGGAGGCTATGATCTGTACACCTAAGCAGCTACAGGCCCTGAATGATATATCAAGGTGCATGATGTGCCATTAATTAGAGATAGAGTCCTACTTATATACAGCATCCACTTCTGTACCACAAGCTCATATGGAATTTCCAGTTTGTATCCTTTCTCCCATTCCAGTTTTTTCCTTTAGTTTTCCTTGATTGTTAAAACAATATATGCTTATTGTAGAAAATATAGAGAATGAAAGCAGAAAAAATCCTACTCATCATTCCATCCAGAGGCAACCACTGATAATAATTAGGCCAATTCCCTTTCAGTCTTTTTTCTACCCATCGATTGAGATCATCTGTAGAAATAATTTAATATCTGTTTTAGTTTGTTTAACACTAGAAGTATTTTTCCAAATTATCAAATATTTTTTGTAAAAATTTTAAAAGGCAACAAGATATCTCAATATATATCCCACTGAATATATAATAATTTAGTTCACTATTCCCCTAAACTTCGGTTTTTAATATGTCATCATTTTTTTCTAATAGTGTGATAAATAACATTGTGACAAACATCTTTAACAATTATGTAGACTGGTGTGTGCTGTGCAAAGAGGCTCTCCACTAGAGAGAAAAGGGATACTTTCTTACCTAATGGAAGGGCAGGATTTTTAAATACATTTCCCATTGCGTAACAAGCATTCCATCGGACTTTCATGGCAGCCTCAGTTAGGACAGTAGAAATCAGGGCCTGGATAGACTCCTCAATGATTTCAGCAAATCTGGGTTTTTCTATATGAGAGGGTTGCAAAAAATGAAGCAAATTCCCAAGAGCCCGGACTGCATTGCTTTTTACCTAGAATAAAATATAAAAGCCTTAGAAATGTGATTTGCTAACAAGAAGTTTTCAAAAGTATAACTGCAGCTTTAAAAACCTAGGAAGTCCTAGACTTTTTAAAGCAAGTCTTTGGAACACTGAAAAGTCTTGTTTGGTTAACATTCTAAGCCATCACAAAGTTGAGGTTCTACAAAGCTTCTCTCTCTGGTGTGTGTGTGTGTTACACAGAACCTCAGAGAGGTCTATCTTCCTTGTTTTACAGAGCTTCTCTCTCTGGTGTGTGTGTGTGTGTGTGTGTGTGTGTGTGTGTGTGTGTGTGTGTGTTACACAGAACCTCAGAGAGGTCTATCTTCCTTGTTTTACAGAGATGAAGTATAAGGCCCAGGGACAACAGGACAAGGCCGCCTTGTAGCAAGGCTAGGAGGAAAAGCCAGGCTCCATAATTCCAGTTCATATTTTTCTAGTAGATTAGTGTGTCTCAACCTTTGCAGCACACTAGAATCACCTAGGGGAGGCTTTTGCTTTTGTTTTTAAAACCAATTCCCAGGCCTTAACCTCAGAATTTCTGGTTGAATTACTCTGAGATAGAGTTTCCCAAGTGATTACTAGATTTTCAGAACCATTGTACTAAATTAAGCAGTTGGTGTGGGTCAGGCACTGTGCTGGATGCTTTAACATGAGGCATCTGAGTATCCAGTGAAGTACATGTAACAACGTACATGTTATAGGTAAGGAAACTGACCTTCAAAGAAGTTAAGCAATACACTAAAGTCATCAAGCTATTAAAGGGCAAGCCAGGGTTTGAATCCATGTTACCCTGATCTACAGCTTAGATCTATGCATTTTAAACTTATTAGTGCCGGGCTCGGTGGCTCAGCCTGAAATCCCGCGCCTTTGGGAGGCTGAAGTAAGTGAATTGCCTGAGCCCGCAGGTTCGAGACACGCCTGGGCAGCGAGACCTCATCTCTACAATAAATAAAAAAATCAGCTGGGCGTGGTAGCGCATGCCTGTAATTCAGGCTACTTGGAAGGCTGAGGCGGAAGGATCGCCAGAGCTCAGCAGGTCGAGGCTGCGGTGGCCGGAGCAGCTACTG
Organism: Carlito syrichta; assembly: GCF_000164805.1. NCBI lineage: Eukaryota > Metazoa > Chordata > Mammalia > Primates > Tarsiidae > Carlito > Carlito syrichta. The sequence continues at coordinate 1,240,317 of NW_007253296.1, forward strand.
CACTCCAGTCTGGGTGACAGAGTGAGACTCCAACTCAAAAAAAAAACCAAAAAAACTTATTAGTGAAATAGAGGACACTCAAAGCCAGGGGTTGTTCATTTTTCTGATGTGTCAGATCTACTTAAATATTTTTTTTTTTTTTTTTTTTGAGTTGGAGTCCCGCTCCATCTCCTAGGCTGGAATGCAGGGGCACACTCACAGCCACCCTAGCGTCGACCTGCTGGGCTCCGGCTGTCCTTCTGCCTCAGTCTTCCAAGTAGCAGGAACTACAGGCATGTGCTACCACACCCATATAATTTTTGATTTATTGTAGAGACAAGGTCTCACCAAGTTGCCTGGGCTGGTCTTGAACCCATGGGCTCAGGCAATCCACTCACCTCAGCCTCCCAAAGTGCTGGGATTACAGGTTGTGCCACCGAGCCTGGCCAAAGATTTTTTTTTTAAAGCCAGGTTAATATTAAAATAAACCTGAATATACCACAAAGTATTACAATGGGCACTGATATTTTTCATGAGATAGGAAACAGTAAAGAAACTGTACAAGTATGGAGTGGGCCACTTTATACCTCGAGCATACCCTCAATCTCCTTTGAATAGGGGTTCATTTGGTGGAACAGTATGAGGAACATCACACCAACTAACTTACCAGCTATCCTGCAACTATAATATGCCAAGTATCTAGATGAAATATTCAAGGTTGTGAGTCTACCTTGTCTTTATCCTTGGATGCTTCTATAGCTGCTCGCAACAATTTCAAGAGCAGGAGACCAGAGAACTCTTCCTGAAAACTTGGATCTGGTGTTTCCCTGTTCCACCCAAAGCAAGCAAAACATGTTAAAAAGTAAAACGCATTTAAATATATGTATACATATATATATTTTTTTTTCACACACACATACAAATATATTCACTCAATATAACTATATATACTTCAGGAAAACTAGTTTAACAAATCTGTTTAAAATACACTAATTACTTATAGTATATATCTTTTGACTCAATAGTTCCACATCTAGGAATGTCTCCAAAAGAAATATCTCAAAATGCAGATTCTATGCACAAAAATATTCACTGAATGTAACAGCCTATAAGCCTAAAGCCTAAAACAACTTAAATGTTCAGCAATAGAGAAATGGTTAAATAGTTATCACACAGTGATGATTATGCAATAATAAGTAAGGACTTATAAAGAGTTAATAATAGAAGAGAATGCTTATCCATTTGACTCATGCATGTCACTCATTCAGGGTTAAGTAACAAAAAGCAGGACACTTGTGTGTGAATAATAAGTTACCTCTGAGGGGGAACCAGGGTGTTACGGTAGGAGAAAGGGTTTACACTGAATGCCCATTTGTACTGTTTGGATTATTTTTTTTAAACCTGTACGTATATTACTTTAAAAAAATGAAAAACTATATTTAAAAAGTAGGGTAACCATTACTAATGTTTTGCTTTTATATTTTCTTTAATGTGGCTATATGATCTCTACCAGCACACAGCATTTTTAATACACATATATCTTAATATATTCCTAATACAGAACAGCTTAGCAATTTTTATTACTTGAAGGAATATAAAACAGAGCAGGAAGACTGACTGAATATGGGGTAATTACTGCTAGCTCTCTCACGGTAGAGATCAAAGATATCCACTTGGTATCTTAGTCTCAGAAGTCACCCAGGGAAAGCAACCTACATGTTGACAGTCAGAGTGTCTGTCAGGTTGCCCAGGGACCAGGCTGCTTTGGCTCGAACATTCAGAGACTTGTCTTGAAGTGACATCAATATTGCATTTGCTGTGTCTGCGACAAATATGACATCCTATAAGATAAAATAAAACACTGCAGTTACTTTAGGAGTTCACACTACTACCTTTGAAATTCTCAAATTTACTTTCAGATAAAGCTATAAGCCTTTACCGCAAATTTTCATCTAGAGGTCATTCATTTACATAATCAGTTTACAGTTCTTATATTTTACAATTTGGACATTCAACAAAATCCCAGGAAAAGCTCTCCCATGATTTTGGTATGTGCCATGAACACCCAAGGAGCCTATAGAATTTGCTCTTGTGAACATCTTATAACCTGGCCTGTGACAGTTACCTATGAATTCTGTACTGGGGCTGATTTCCACCTCAAGAAGCAATGTTCTGATAATGAAATGCATTTTCAAAACACATCCTACTCACTACACACCTTTTGGAGAGATGTTACAAGTAGAAATGAAGAAGAACTTCATTTCCTTCTTAGTAAAAATTATATTTCCTTTTCTAAAAGTTACTATTACATGGGAATGTGTCATTTCACTTTTATTTAATCATTCGTTAATTTAAGCATTTACAAAGCACTTAGGGTCACAGGCAGTGTGCTAAGTAATAAAAAATATTAATAAATGAACTACAGGCATTACATATTTTAGTAATAACTAAGGAAACCAGATTATATGCAATTTAATTTCCTTTATTGCCCAACTCAGGAGCTCTATATTCACACAAAAAAGTGTTGTTCTGGACTACAAAAAAAGGCAGAGAGCTAAAAAGGCTCCCTCTGACCTGTCTGAGACAGGGAAACAGCACATAGACACCCAGGGCCCGCGAGGTTGCAGCTTTCAATAAACGGTTCTTGCTGTCGTTCAGCCCGAGCAGCATCGTGATGCACAGGATCTGCCTGTCGTTCTGCAAGCAGAAGGTAGAAAAAGGAAGGAGAATGAAACAACCATGAGGCAAAGGCTTCCACAAGTGACTGAAATATCTGTGTTGTGCCCATATTCAACATTGGGACCTTGAGGCTACCCTGGTAAAGAGCAGATTCAATTATTATCTGAGCACTCACTTCATCAAGGCATACATAGCATCTCATGACATGTAGCCTTTACAACTGTGTGAATTAGGTCATTTTTATTCTTCTACTTCATTATTAACCTAATTTACATAAATAAGAACAAGAGAAAAAAATGCCACTGAGGACCAAAGAAAAGGAGCAATTTGAATACTGCTATAGTCTGAATGTCTGTTCCCCTCAAAATTCATATGTTGAAATCTTTACCCCCTTTGGTAATTAGGAGGTAAGAACTTTGGGAGAAGATTAGGTCATGGGGGCAAAGCCCTTATAATGAGATTAGTGCCTTTATAAAAGAGGCATTAGAGCACTACCTTGCCCTTCTACCATGTGAAGGTGCCAGAAGGTGCCATGTATGAGCCAGAAAATGAGTCCTCATCAGATATCAATCCTGCCAATGCCTTGATCCTAGACTTTCTAGCCTCTCTAGAACTCTAATTTTTTTTTAAGACAAGGTTTCGCTATGTTGTTCAGGCTGGTCTTGAACTCCTGGGCTCAAGCAATCCTCCTGCCTTGGCCTTCCAGAGTGCTGGGATCATAGGCATGAGCACCATGTCTAGCTTGATTCCCATCTTATAGATGATAATAGTAAGTTTTAGAGAAGTTAAGATAGTCAAAGGGCTAGAAAGTGGAAGAGCTAGGATTTAACCAGGTCTTTTTAATTTTAGATATGGAATCTTTCTGAAATCTCTCTGCCTTCAAAGCCTCTGCTACTCTTACCTCCACTACCACATCCTAACATACAGGGAGCAACAGCTTTCTTGATATCTTAAGGCTTTAAGTTTTCCCATTTTCTGTTCCCCTCTGCCCTTACCCCAAACTCAAGTAGATTAAGCACCTTTTCCTCATAGATGATGCTGAACACTGGTTCAAAATGTAAAAGAATCAAATTCAAGCCCTGATGCTTGAGGCATCATTTAAGGTTATGAAAACACCCATTTTTACCGGCAGATTGCTGAAGGCCTCTGGCAAGATGGAAGACAGGGCATCACAGGCACTCGCCTGGAGAGTTGGGTGCTCTGAATTCTGCAGGGCTCTGGGTAAAGGACCGTTCAGCATCATAGTCCAGAACATCACCACCTAGAACAGAGGTACAGTAAAAGTCACAGCCCAAGAGACAATAGTGGAACCAACTACGCCTACCAGATGGCTTCAGTGATGAATCATTTTTCCTTAAAGTAGAAGCTTTCTGTAAATGCTTTCATTGGTTCTTCTTCCAGTGTTGAAAAGATCTTAAGAATACAACTACAATAGTTGAGTCCTTCCATTTTATTGATTAGGAGACTACAGTCTGATAAAGTTGAGCAATAGTGATAATAATCAAGAGGAGAAGATGATTTGATTGTAACAACAGTGGCAGCAGCCAAAGTTTTTCAGTTAATGTTTTTCAATGCCAGGAATTGTTCTAAATAATTTACGCTTATCAACTCATTTTAATCCTTAGCACAACTAAATCAAGCTTCTAATATTATCCTCATTTTCACACAAGGAAACTGAGTTACAAAGAGATAATACAACTTGCTGATCAGCAGCAGGGGTTAACTAGAATCTAGATCAATTGATGCCCAGCTAGGGCTCCGTCAACCTGGTCCTATGTGGGCAAGGGATTGGGTTCCAGAGCAGCCCAGAGGCCACATGCCAGAGTCTAAAGAGCATAGGATCCTGAGGCGGAGCTGGGAAAGAGTTCTTCACAGCTGCCCTGTCTCTGCAGACTTGGGTATCACTTAACCTAAGCTTTGGTTCTTCTTCAACAGGGAAAGACATCTACTTTTCAGAGTCTGTGTGATAATACAATGTATATTGTGTGTAAAGTTTCTAGCACAGGGCCTGGTATACAGTGGACACTCTTAAATTGGGCAATAGACTTTTCTAAGCACTCTGAAGGATTATCTCACTTCAAAGTTTCTAAGGTAGACATCTGAAAGGTAGTTTCCTTTCACGGTTTATAAAAACCCTGGGATTTCACATTCATTTGCAAATCTGGCTGTGGTTTTGATATGTCCAGTTTTTGTCCCCCAGATTTAGTCCCAGATTTTGCTGTGTATTTCATGCAACAGCTCTGTGTTCCTCCCACCACAGCTCCCAGAAACCCAGGCTGGACACTCTTTGCCCCAATCCAGAAGAATGCTGGCAGATTCTACAATTATGTTCAACTACTAATATTTATACCCATGTAGTCCCCTCCCACACTGAATAGGCTGACCTGTGCAACGAATAGGATGCTGTGGAAATGACAGCATGAAACTTCCAAAGCTACAACACAAAAAACACCACAGCTCTGTCTTGCTCCTTCCCTTGGATCGCTTGCTGTGAGGAAACTGGCTGCCATGCCAAGAGGACATTCAAATAGCCCTCTGGAGAGGTCCTCATGGGGAGGAACTGAGTGAGGTCTTCTGCCAACAGCCAACACTAACTTGCTAAGTATAGGGGTCTTGAGCCATCTTGAAGACGATCCTCCAACCCTTGTCAACTCTTTAGCTGACTGAAGCCCTATGGGGGAATCCTGATCCCAACCTCATGACAGACCTAAGCCAGAATCACTCAGTCAAGCCACTCCTATTCCTGACCCACAGAGACTGTGTGGTAGAATAAATGAATATTATTTTGTGCTGCTAAGCGTTTAGTGTTAGTTTATTATTCAGCAATAGACAAGTAGTACAGAAAGTATGCCTTTTTTACAATGAGACACTACCTGAGTGCAAACAGTTAAGAGGCCTGCCCAAAGTCATGTGTCTAGCAAGGGGAGAAGTGTGAATTCAAACCTAGTTCTGTCTGACAGCAAAGCCCAACTAATTTTCCTGCAAATGGTTACGTGGAAGCTTTAGTGGCAGCCTAAGGAAGGGACTAGGCTAGAATTTTTAATTCATTGCAAGGATGGTGAAAATTATAAAGAGAAAAGAATAGGGAGAACGAGGAGGGCACAGGGAGAAAACCAACACTATGTTGCTTTTGGGTTCCACTAAGTAGGATCCTTTTTAGGTGAGGTCAAGTGTCCTTCATATAAAGAACTGGCACGGTGTAGGGGCAACAGAAATCATCTAAGATCCCAGGAATTTCACAGAATCACAGGGTGGGGGCGTTAAGGGAATTAACATTCACTGAGCACATACTCTGTGCTAGCAGCTTTACATTTCATTCCATTTGTCAACAGCTTTGTGATTTAAAAATTATTATTCCTCTTTATAATGAGGAAACTATGCTTATAACCACATATCCATTAAATGATATGCCCTAAATTAAATCTTATGCCTTCTAATTCAAAATCCTTGGCTCCTCCCACCATTCTAGTTTGCCTCTTGGGCAGGCTGAGTAACCAAACTAGGTTTTATGCAAAAGAAATATTGGTTTTACCATTGCTGATTGTATGTTACACATAATCCTACCACATACTGAGTTACAAATAAACCAAAATACAAATAAAACCTATTCATGCTAGTTTCATGAATATAGATTATATACTGTAATTTTTGACATTGGAAAAAACCATATCGTCTACTCCACTTTACCACTGAGCCTTAAAATAAAACTGCAACTGACATACTAAGAAAAGAAAACTAAAAAGTATCAATTGACATTTATTTACCAAGAAGACTGGGACTCTCTGATCAGGTGCTATCATAGAATCTGGTTTATACTGTTGTATTAAGCCTGTACCCAATTCTTCCAGAAGCTGCCAAGATAAAAGAAATGATTATCAAAACAGAACTATGCAGGTTATAAATAACTTCACTTCAGTTTGGAGATCACCTCAAATCAAGGAGAAAAATAATTTTCAATTCCTCTTCTTTATTTTCTCAGTAACTCTTATAATAGGTATTCTTTCAAGGCATAAAATCAACAGCTACATATTGTTAATTTATTACCAAATTGATTCTTTGGGTTTATGTGTAAGAGCCAAAAATAGGAGAATGTATGTCTTCCTTACCTAAATCCATTTTAACAAAGCTCAGAACTGATAGACATTCAGCACATAGAGAAGAACATAAAGCGAAGAGAAAAAGAAACAAGTGACTTTTAATGAAAATTACCTTTGCTCCATGAAGCTGGATGGATGGATCTGCTTCCCCCATGCACTTGCAAATCAACTCTCCAAGCTCCATCAAGTAGACCTGAGCCATTGAAAAGTAGCCCCTTGCCAGATGAGCCAATACCTGCAAAGAAAGCATGGAATTAACCCAAGACCTGAGGGTAAGGTTGCAATATCCAGAAAAACATAAAGAGAAGAACAACCATAATTTTTATTTTATGACTAACGTCAATTAACTGTATCATAATTTTATGGTGCTTTATAGTTTATGGTTGTTTTTCATTAATGTAGTATCATTTCAATCTTTGAAATATTTTTTCAAGTAGGTATTAGTTGAATTTTACAGTTGAAAAAACTAAGGCTGAAAAAGCTGGAGATCATATGTCTAATGTTTTTCCCGTCAATAGCAACAGACTTCAGAACCAAGCATATGTCTTAGAGCATATTTGGGTATAGAAAAAGCAAATTTTCTAACCTAGGGTTATTAGTCCTTTGAAGGAACAATTATTTTGTTTCATTAAGCAGATATGAGACCAAGGAAAAGTTTATGGAGAATTAAACATTTAATTTTAGATGCAAAAATTAGATGCAAAAATAAAAAATTAACTGTAAAACTTCTTTCAGAATTTTTTTTTTTTTTGAGTTGGGGTCTCATTCTGTCACCTAGGCTGGAGTACAACGGCATGATCATGGTTCAACAGAGACTTGACCTCCTAGTCTCAGGTGATCCTTCTGCCTCAGCCTCTTGAGTAGCTGGGGTTACAAATGCACCACCTTTTTTGATTTTTTGTGAAGATGAGATCTTACTATGTTGCCTAGGCTGGTCTCAAATTCCTGGGCTCAAGCAATCCTCCCACCTTGGCCTCCCAAAGTGCTGGGATTATAGGCATAAGCCACCATGGTTCGGTCTCTTTCATAATTATTATGCAATCTATTATACCCACCTGCTATGTAATACCTGAGGTGACTAAAACAGTTTGCAATGAAAGAACTGGAAAGAATGAATCTGACATTTTACAACCAAGCACCACCTCCCTCAAACAAAACAGCAAAAACAAATAAACCATCTATACCAATAATTCAACTCCTACTACTAACATGATTGACACATGTTTTGGTTTTACACACTTTTCACAGTCATTCCTTACAATCACCCTGTGAAGGAGGAATGATCACTTCCATTTCTGAGATAAGAAAATGACACCTCCTACCTGTAAGGCCTCTAGTCGCATGGGGGATGATTCATAGGTGCTTCCTGCTGCAGAGCCAGCATCACTACCTGAACAGGAATCCTCCTTGGGGAGTACAACAGTGGAAATGCAAAGTCGAATGAGCCAGCAGGGCTCTGAAGACCCCTTTGGTGAGCTAACTGACATTTCTTCAAGAGAAGGTCCTGCAGGGGCTTTCTTCCACCAGTCAGGAGGGCTGAGGTGAGGAGTCGCAGAATTGCTATTACTGAGTCCAGAAGAACATGGCTGTTGTAGAAGTAGCTGGACTTCAGGTAAAGGTGCATGAGTGGACACTATAGCTCCCAAGAGTGTAAGACTTGACACACGAACATTAACATCTATCGAAGGAAACAGTAAGAATCTATCACCATGGGAACAGTTTTCATAAAGGTGGTTATCCCTGAAGGCAATTAAGAATTATTAGATCCTTGTTTAACATGAATCTAATTAAACCTCTAGCCCGCATTTCTAATGTAAAGGAAGTACATGGGACAGGAGAGTAAGTTAACACTATAAACAATCTGACAAATTGAGAATGTGATTTCTTTTGTTCATTTTGGTGGCAGAGCTCACATTCTATAAGATAACTGGCTTGGATTCTTCCAAAAATCAGTATTGTTTAAAAAGAAAAAAAAAAGATGAGGGAACTACTCTAGATTTTTTTTTTAAGTCTAAAGTGACATAATAACTAAACGCAATGTGTGAACCTTGAATGAACTCAGTAATTTTTTTTTTTTTTTTTTTGAGTTGGAGTCTCACTCTGTCGCCCAGACTAGAGTGCAGAGGCCGCTCCTGGCCATCGCAGCCTCGACCTGCTGGGCTCTGGCGATCCTTCCGCCTCAGCCTTCCAAGTAGCTGGAACTACAGGCGTGCAGTACAACGCCCGGCTAATTTTTTTTTTAATTTATCGTAGAGATGAGGTCTCACCAAGTTGCCCAGGCGGGTCTCGAACCCACGGGCTC
>NW_007253296.1:1249560-1297283 GCF_000164805.1 Carlito syrichta
CCAGAAGCGGCCACTGCACTCCAGTTTGGGGGACAGAGGGAGACTCCGACTCAAAAAAAAAAAAAAAAGAAATATGCTAAAAGGTCTGTGTCTAGATTCATTTTTTGGCATGTAATGTCCAGTTGTTGCAGCACCATTTACTGAAAAGAAAACCTTTACTCCTTTGTTGTAGACTAGTTGATTAATGTGGGTCTCTTTCTGGGCTCTCAATTCTGTTCCATTGATCTCCTTGTCTATTCTTTTACCAATATGACACTGTCTTTATTACTGTACTTTTATAGATTTTGAAGTTTGGTAGTGTTAGTCCTTCAACTTCGTTCTTCTCTATAAATACTGTGTTCTCTATAAATACTGTATTTACTACAGATAAATTCTGGGTCTTTTACCTCTCCATATAACCTTTAGAATCAGTTTGTTGATATCTACAAAATAACTTGCTGGGAATTTGATTGGGAATGCAGTCAATCTATAGATCAAGTAGGGAAGAACTGACATCTTGACAATATTGAGTCTTTCTCTAGCCATGAACATGGAATAATTACCTCTCCATTCATTCAGTTCTTCTTTGATTTCTTTCATCAGAGTTTTATAGTTTGCTTCATATGGATCTGGCACACAGCCTATTAGATTTATACTTAAGTATTTCAGGGTTTGAATATTTTAATAATAATGTTCAATGTTACTGGCAGAAAAAGTCAGACACTTGAAAGGAACCTTTGATACATGGTCCACTTCCCTCAGTTGAAGATGCAGATAATGAAAAGCTGGTACAGTGGAATAAGCAGGGGACTGAATCAGGAGACTTGGGTTGTTTTAATCTTATTTCTGCCATGAGTGTGATGAGAGGCCTGAAGGATAGATTTATCTTGCCGGGTCCCATTTTACACATTGGTGTAAAAAGTGGACTGGACTTAGTTTACACATCATTGTTTCATTTAATGAAATGAAATCTTATGAGGCAGTTATAATTAAAACCTTATGAGGCAGTTAAAATTCTTCCTGTTAGGAGACAATTAGGATTCAGAGAGGGCCATGGCTATGAGATGGCAAAAATGGGAGTGGGCTATAGACCCCTGGACTGACTCCAGGTCCTATGTTCTTCCCACAATGTCATGAAAAACATTCATGCTTCCTTCTTGTTCTACAATTCTGACTAAAAAACTCAAGTTATCAGAATGTTGTTTGATCTGAAAGTTGGCAAACAAAAGAAAAACAAATATTCTAAAGGCAAGTATTTACAGTACATAAACATTACAAGTGGGAGTAAGTCAGGAAATAAGACACTGTAGCTAGTGATGATTTGAAGTTCTGGGATTTTAACTGAACTTCAGAGGAGATAATGTTAAAACAGTCAGATTTTATATTTCAGTTTTTCTTCCCCAAAAGAGGATATCTGTCTGTCCATCCGTCCATCCATCCATCCATAGATCTTCTACCTATTCCTAAAGGATATACACTATTATATACTTGAAGGGGACTGCTTGCACTTGCCTCAATTCTGATTCGAAAGAGATACTCCGGTCATTGCCCTGAAGCACTAAAGAGGCATTAAACTTTATAATTAATTCCCCGGCTCACTTCCTTCCGCTGGGCTTGAGGGGTCAAAAGTGGGATTCTAGCAACAGTTGGTACTCTTGAAAATCTGAGAATAAGCAGCGATCTCTTAGAGCTATAAAAATGCTAAATGCTCTGAATACTATTTTTTTTAAAGGAATACTCTAGCTTGATTGATATGAAGCAGCAATCAGTTTTAAACCACTACTAACCTTTGTGGCGGATATAAGGCTTTATCTGGATCCAGACTTTGGTCAACAGGCTGAGTTTCAGACGGTTATAAGGTGCATTTGACACTAAATTTGCAAGGCACTGTAAAATACAAAAAAATTGCTCATCGATAAACCTGATTAAACCACAGTACTAAAAGGCAAATTTCATAGTGTTTAATTTAAAAAGAAGTATCTTTATACTTAATTAAATATCAATCCCTTTTTTTGTCTTTTTAAAAAAATAACACTTGTATTCTCATTGGTACAACTTAATGCTAAATATAAAGGAGTAGTTTTAGCAAATCATTTATTTGAACATATAGACATTGTAGGTAAGATCAGACAAGTAGGTACAGACTTCCAAATAGAATATCTTTAATAAAATTATTACTTAGTTATAATCTTAAATTACTTTTGGGCTATGTAGAACATTATATGAAATTGAAACAGAGAAACCCCCTCTGGAACCCACAGATAACTTGGCACATTTACCTTAATGATCTGAGTAATAGTCTGTGAGGATGACTCTGCCACCAAAGCTAACAAAAGGCATCTGTGCAACTCTCTAATGCTGGAGGCGATCATTACGGAGAAGGGAGTAAAAGCCCTTCTGTGGTCACTGGTATCTTCAGCAACAGAAAGAAACTGCTTTGAGCCTTCCAAGATGGCAGATAAAACTTGCAGAGCACAAGCTCGTGTCTGAAATTTCAGGATGATTCACATTGGTTAGTTAAAAATCAGGAGTTGGAGTCCCTTCTTGCTACATATACTTCATTTTCAAATATTTGGGATCATTTTAATTAGAAGAATAAAGGCAATGAAATTATCTATTAGGTCCTAAAAACAGCCACAAACTAGGCCACTTGCATCCCACACCTAAAAAACCAATTCTAAATCACACTACTGTTAGGTTTTCTTATAGTAAAGAATAAATCTAAGCTACACCACAGCACAAAAAATCTGAAATCCTGAGCATGAGAATAATTTAATGATTAGAGGCCTTCAAGCAGAAGGCTAACTAAAAAAAAGTTTGGGGTAAAAAAAAATACACATCTTTTCAGTCTGTTTTACATCAAAGTTCCTGAGAACATTCTGCTTTATATTCTACTCTGAAATATCTGAGTGTTCAATGTTACTTTAGGAACCTTGTGTACTTTCAACTTGGCAGGCATCATTAGTGATACAACTTTTAGAAACAATCTTAGGTGTAGGAAATAATACTGCTTGAACTAACAGTATCTGATAATCAAAGAAAAGAATGCCATTATGTAAAATCTTATAGATGGAAAGGACAAAGAGGACACCTTTGTCAGTCTGCTGTATTTGTCAGGAAAAGTGTTACTGCATCGATTTTCTTTATGAAGACTGAAAGATTACTTTCAAATGGTACTCTGATGATTTTGCAGTATTAAAGACCAGAAATGAACAAAGAATTGAAGAGAAAGTCAATTTAACCAAAATGGAATACAGGTAATTAATGCAAGACTATTAATATAGAATAATACTGCATCCTCTTTGGCCAGCACACCCCAAAATGCCAATGAACATTCTCGGTCAAATTTTTTTTTTTTTTTTGAGTTGAAGTCTCACTCTGTTGCCCAGACTGGAGTGCAGTGGCACGCTCCCGGCCACCGCAGCCTCGACCTGCTGGGCTCCAGCAATCCTTATGCCTCAGCCTTCCAAGTAATCGGAACTACAGGCGCGTGCTACCATGCCCGGCTAATTTTTTATTTATTGTAGAGGTGAGGTCTCGCCAAGTTGCCCGGGTGGGTCTTGAACCCATGGGCTCAGGCAATCCATTCACCTCAGCCTCCCAAAGTGCTGGGATTATAGGCTGAGCCACCAAGCCCAGCCTCTCAGTCAAATTTTTAAAAGCAGGAAATCACACATTCCAATTATACGATCTAATCTAAATAGTTACTTAACATTAGGTATATCTGACTGAGTCAAAAAGGTTGTCCAGAAAGCCTTTAATTATATTATCTCCAAACAACAAAGTAATAAATCACTTCTGCAGGCCTTTTGTAGAGTGGAATAGTAAAAGTCTAAAATTTATTGCTCTGGAAACAAATTCGTGGTACAGTAGCATGAGACTTCAGAATTAAGCATCATTTAAGTTAGGAAGCTGACAGTGTATTAAGAAATTCTGTGTATATATATATATGTAAAAGAACAAGACAGAGAGAGAGAGAGAGAGAGAGAGAGAGAGAGAGAGACAGCGAGAGCACAGACACAAAGCTGATCAAGAACTTAGACCAGAGGATGGCAAATTTTTCTGTAAAGAGCTAGCAGTACATTATTTTAGATTTTAGACTCTGCAGGCCAGAATCTCGGTCATAACCACTCAACTCTGCCATGGTAGCACAGACACTATATAAAAAATGAATGTGGCTATATTTCTATAAACCTTTACTTATGGACAGTGGAATCTGAATTCCATATAATTTCCACATATCATGAAATGTTATTCTTGCTTCGATATTAAAAAAAAATTTAAGGGAGTAAAAAACACTCTTAGTTCACAGATCAAACAAAAATAGGTGGTGGGTCAGATTTGGCCCAAAGGCCATAGTTTGCCAATCCCTGATAAGATAGCTGGTCTGAACCAAACAAGAGAAATACTATGCTAAACCTTCATTTCTTTAGAAAGCAATTAAAAAATCACAATTCCAATAGCTTACCAACTAAATAAAAATAAAAATCAAGTTGTGGGAAGAAATGTACTGATGTTCAAAGTCAAAAAATTTCAGCACAATTTACTTTGGCACCGTAAGGGGGAAAGACATCACAGGTGAAAACAAATGTCACTGAAACTGTTTTTTTTCCATGGAGGTATAAAATCTACAGAGAAAATTTGATACTTTATCAAATTATACTTCTCACTGTTCTAAGCTAACTTCCTTTAAACTGTTTAATAGATCTTTGTTATTATTGTTACTTATGATGATGAATCTGGTGTAAGTTCTGCTTCATTTGTTCTTATATCAATATTTAATATCCTGTTTACCAGTCTAATCAGCACTTTCAGCAGAAATTACTAACGTGCAAGCATATTATAACAAGAGCAACTCTCCAGAGAGCTCATTTTGTTGATTAAGTTTTATTGTCTGAATATTTACAGTGATGGATGAAAGACTTTTTAATCTTATAAACATCAGTATGCCTGGTTTTACTAGCATGTAGTTTCTCCTCCTTGGACATGAAGGCTTGTCTACTGTGACCAAAACAGGAAAGTATTTTTCCTTTTTGCTATTTAAGAACACAGCAGAAATATTTGCTGAGGTAGCTTAGTTAATCCTAGTTTTTTTTCTTTTTATGCGTTTGGCTTCAGAATATTTTTGGAAAGGTGACAAAGAAGTCCCTGCTAGGAGCCCTTCTTTGCCTCTTTGTCCAAGTACTGATTATTATTCACGTTTCAAGGTTAATTTCATTGGATCATACTCCCCAGGTTGGTTGTCTTTTAGGTGGAGGCATTTGAACACTGTGTCAGGGTCTCTAGATTTGGAGACACCAAAGCAAAATATATGTTCTTGGTTGGCCATATTAAGAGAAAATCTGTTTACCTACCATTCCATAATAGTTGAAAAATTCAACCTTTTCATTCTCTTTTCTAGATATGCCATCTATTATCTAGATTTTAATTTGTTTCCACTTTTCATAGTTAACTAAAACAGCAATAAATTACCATGATGGAATCTAAAAATCAAGATTAATTCTCAAGATATCAAGACAAAGATTTTCTCTATATTTTGTTCCTTAGAGACCATTCTTGATGATCTATCTTCATAATATGCCTTTATAACACCTGAGGATATCATATAGAAGAAGTATTTAAATTAGTCATGTTATTTTTATTGGTTATTTGCTCTGTCCCTTCTGGAAACATATAAGATGCGCTTTCAGAAGCACATTTTCAACATGGAAATGATTATTTCCCAAGTACCAACACAGTGCCAAACCCTGAGGGAAATTTCTAAGTTTTTTCCTTCCCAATTAACCATTCTAGCAGTCCATGTTTCAATTTCCTAAAAGTAGCCTCTGTCTGTTGTTGATGTTTTGACAGGAAGAGTCCAATCATCCTTCTTTCTGTTCATTTCTCTTTGGAAAATGTCTTAGTATGGAGTTAAATTTGTTTGTAGTTGATTATGCCATAGGTCAAATCAGAGCTCCCATTAACTCAAAATTAGTAACTAAGCATTTCAATAAGTTATATTATTGTTGTCTTGTCATGTTTAATTCTGACTAAGAGAAACTCCAGCCATCTAACTCTACATGCATAATGAGCATCTGAGAAAATGACCACTTGGCCTACAGACATGGATGCTCCTTTTAATCTGGTCAATCCAAAATATTGTTCCATTCTAATTACATGAAATGGAACTTTTAATTTTTTCACATAACTTTCCAGAAGTCTTTATAAAGTCTCTCTCACTAACATCATCTACCACAACATTTCTTCTAGTGTGTGTCTTGGTGCACAATTAATTATACTACGGAGAGTTTGCAGAGGTATGTTCCAAGCCTTGTGGCAGACAATAACCACTACACTTACACACTTCCAAGCTAATATCTGATAAAAAATCTCAAGTACAACCATTTCACTTATCATTACACTGAACTGACTAATTTAAAAATCACTTCTTTCATCTTTTTTAGTTCTCTCTAAAAGGATGACTGGTTTTTCCACTTCTCCCGGACTTTCATATGGCTTTTTCACTGGACCTAAGACATCTCCAGAAGTTCTGTATCGTTTTTCTCATCACATTTCTTGCATTCACCGAGGTTAAATAGCAAGAATGTATCTAAAAGGTACCCAAATCAAGAAGATAGATAAGGCCACTTTGCAATATATAAAACTTCTCACAGCACTTTAAGTGAAAAGTATACATCTAAAAATATAAAGATATAAATATACTGAAAGTGTTTCCAGTTCCCTTTCATCAGATATGACCTCATAGCCTCTCAGTATTCATGTTCCAAGGCTGCATGTCCTGAATCCTTCTAGCTGGGCAGCTGCAATGTAGGTGTCTAACTTGGGCTGCTACTTGTTCTACAGCACCATCTCCTTAGTCACTGCTGGCAGCTTCTCCTAGTTGGAGGGTCCTCAAATATATACTTTGAAATCTGTTTAGTAGTTTTTCTCTCAATTACTCTAATGACTTCATTTCTGATTTATTTGCTACCATTCATTTTCCATTTTTCTCCCAGGTTCTCATTCACTACTGATTCAGTTAAATGTATAAACTCTCTGCTGGTTTAACCTCTTAGAATACTGGGTATTTGAAATACTCTACAAAGCATTTTTTGTGTGTGTGTATGTATAATTGAGGTTAACTTATCTTTCTTTCTTTTTTTTTTTTTTTTTGAGTTGGAGTCTCACTCTGTCACCCAGACTGGAGTGCAGTAGCATGCACCCAACCACCGCAGCCTCGACCTTTTGGGCTCTGGTAATCCTTCCACCTCAGCCTTCCAAGTAGCCGGAACTACAAGTACGCACTACCACGCCCGGCTAATTTTTGATTTATTGTAGAGAAGAGGTCTCAGCAAGTTGCCCGGGTGGGTCTTGAACCTGCAGGCTCAGGCAATCCACTCACCTTGGCCTCCCAAAGTGCTGGGATTACAGGCTGAGCCACTGAGCCCGACCAACTTATCTTTCTTTACCCTGTAAAAGCTTCTGACAGATCGTCTAGAAAACCTCATACAGTAATTAGCTATTCAAGGAGTTCCAATGTATTGTGGGTTATTATCCCTCCCATCCCCTTTAATGGACAATTTTAAAAATAGAAGAGGAATGATACATTACTGGACTAAACTATTCAGTTTGTGGGTAGCTGGTTACCTGAGGACACCCAGATGCCACTTAGCATAACTTTTTAATGTTTATTACTGTAAATAGCAGGTTATTTTTCTTACTTGTATAAGAGGCTAACTTCTGGAAAAGAATGAACATATACAAGCATAGGCAAATATTTGATTAGTCATGGGCTATCTTGCTATAGAATCCAGAACTGTGAACCATATTTCTTTTTTTAAAATAAGTTTTTCTTGTTAAAATAAATAAAATATTTATTACACATAACTTGAAAAATATGAAAAAGAAAACAGGTAAGCCGGGCTCGGTGGCTCAACCTTTAATCCCACACTTTGGGATGCTGAGAAAGTGGATTGCCTGAGCCCATGGGTTCAAGACCTGCCTGGGCAAACTGGCGAGACCTCATCTTTACAATAAATCAAAAAATTAGCCGGGCGTGGTAGTACATGCCTGTAGTTTCAGCTATTTGGAAGGCTGATGTGGAAGGCTCGCTGGAGCCCAGCAGGTCGAGGCTGCGGTGGCCGGTAGCGGCCACTGCACTCCAGTCTGGGCGACAGAGTGAGACTCCAACTCAAAAAAAGAAAAAAAAAAAAAAAAGAAAACAGGTAAGACACTACTGTATATACAATTCTATATCCCATGCTTTCACAAAACATTATAAACATTTTTCTAAGTTTTATACATCTTTTATAAATGTACCATGATATTTCATTGAGTTGTTTAATCCATTTCTGATGTTTTCCTATTATGAATACCACAGCAATTAACATTTCCATAAAAGGAGAGGAAGCACAGTTGCTTTAGTGCAGCTCAAAGGAGACACAATCATAACTCAGCTTGCTCAGGCTTTTAGCAAGCCCTGGGACAGGATGCAACCGCTATATGATCTCCCTCAATGTATTAGTTATATAAGCCTGTTATTCACAAAAGCCCATTTCCCATCTTCCTGCCTGTCCAGAGGTTCTCAAGTCAGGACATGTGGCAGTATTAATAAGAGTGGTATTCAAATAAAATCAGATACAGCAGAGAAAACAATAATGACTCAAGTTTTTTCTTCCTATTATAAAGTTTAGAACTTATATGTCCTTACCTTTGGAGAAGGATCTTTTAATGTCAGAGTCATCAAGGACACAGACTGTGGGCTTCCAAGTTCAGGCGTATCAGGAACAAAGGCTGACCAATAACCATAAAGAACTTTTTTTTCTACTGACTTTATAGTAGAAAGAAAACAAGCTAGTGCTCCTTGGCGAACTTTGGCTTGGTAAGACCTTTTATGCCCCCCAAAAAAGAAAAAAATTAAGTTTTTAAAAAATGCAAACATGAAATGCTATTTATTTCAGCTAATTTAAATAATACACTGAGAAATTAAACATTCTGAATAATCCCTAAAGATGTTACTGTAATTACCAATTTTTTTTTCAAAATACAACCATATCATGCTAAAGCAGTTTGTTTATATAACGAGTTATTAAGACTTACAATGAATAAACTCAACTACAGAATAAAAGAGCAACATTTTGATGTTAGGACACTAGTGTCAGATATGGAACATTAATAATATCTACTGTATGTATAACCCTATGTATGTGGCAGACATTATACTGACGCTGGCAGACATAAAAAAAGCCCCTGTCCTTGACAAGCTTATAAATGGCACCAACGGATAGTAAAAGAGATAACTATAATCCATTATGATTAACACTAAGGCAGAAAGGCTTCCCAGAGAATAATTTCTGAGCCCACATTGAAAATGAGTAGTGGTTAGCAAGACAAAAAGGCAAAAAAAGAGTGAAGGAAAAAAGAGTCTAGGGAGAAGAACAACATGCACAAAGGCAGATCAAGAGAGCAATGCTTATTCAGAGTAATGGAAAGTCCCACGTAATTGAAAATCTTCAAGTTAAAAAACATGCAGCAGTCAGATTTTTAAAGTAACTTATAAACTTACATACAACTTAGAATACAAGGCATAAAAATATAACAAAATATTACTACCTCATTTTACTCTGCATGCCTCCTTCAGCATCAGAATAGTCTGACTCACTACTGCTGACCCTTTTCCAGCTGGAAGAACTGAAGGGCGAGGAGACTCGATCTTTTCCTGCAGCTCCACTTCCATCTAAAGGCAAATTCTGGATACCCAGGGAGGAAAGGCACCAACTGTTCCCTTCATGCAGGTTCACTGTGCCCATGCCAGTGACTGGGGCTGGGTCTATTTCACCACTGGATTCTTTTTCCTCCTCCTCTCCTTGCTGGATTTTCTTTGGTTTTACTTTAGATTTTTTCTTTTTGTTCTGATTTTAAGAGTAAATGAAGACACATATATGACAGCTATTTCAAAATGGCTGTTAAACGAATACTTACTTTCTCATTTGAAAGTGACTAAATAAGTCTCCAACGTGTAGTCAAAATAAAGAAGAAAAAAGGTGGCACTTACTTAATACCCTAAGCATCAGACACAATATTAAGTGCTTATACCCTACTATTGCATAAGAAACAAGATACGAAATACATGGGAGAGAGCCAAGTATGTGGCCTGGATTTAAATTCTACCTCTGTGACTCTGAGTAAATCAGCCTCTCTGAGCTTATCTGTAAGTATAAGCTCAGAAGCTAAGTATGAGGTACTGCCTACTTGGCATAGCTGTTGTGAAAGCATTCAGTGCTCTCAACTGGGATTCCTCAAGAGAATTAAAGCCTATAGAAAATGACTCAAGTGCCTGTTTTTTCAGTTCTCTCAAATAAAATGCATAACTAGTATCACCATACATGACTGCATAGAAGAGATGGTAATCCAATACATACAATGCATGTTTCAGGGCTCTGGGGTGTGTAGAAGCAGATACTAAGTAGAAGCCAGTTTCCTTCTTTTCCCCTACTTTCTGACACCCAAATACCTTTGGAATCTGGCAAGCCACATTCTCAAAGTCCCTGGCCTTGAGAAAAAAAGTCCTCATCACTTCTATCTTGGACTATTTAATGTGGCCCCAGACTGATATCCTTTTACTTGCTACTATAGTCATTTTTCTAAGAAGCAAATCTGATCACATCATTTCCCTATATAAGATTCTTCAATGCATATCCACTGTCTACAAGATAAAAACCCAAACTCCTCAATGTATTAAATAAGACTCCTGGGCAATACCCTCAGGTCTCCTCCCACTGTGGGAGCTTTTCTGTCCTCTCAATAAGTCCTGCTTTCAAAAATAAAAATAAAAAAATAACCAAGACTCATCATTTGGGCTCTGCTACACAATTACCCCACCCTTTCCCTCCACACACCTGAAACTCTAACCCTACTAGTTAACAAATGGTCAATGTGCACTCTCATTCTCTACATTTATGCACCTTTTGTTTTCCATAAATGTAAATATTCATCTCTCTTTCTCTGTATTACTCCTCACTCTGGAGTCTCAGTTTAGCCACATCCTTAAAAAAGTCTCCTCTGCCTCTTTCCTTCCACCTTTAGATTGGGTGCCCTGAATGTGTTCCCAGAGTACCCTGTGAATATTCTGATGAAAGAAATCATAATGTTGCATTGTAGTTGTTTACTTATCCATCTTTGTCTTCAACCTCAAACTTCTGGAGCAATTAGAATCCATAGCTTAGTGCTTAGCACAATGTCTGGGATATAGCAGATGCTGGGTGAATGTTGTATAAGTAAATAAGTGAAATAATTTCTAATTAGAAGAATTTTTATCAGGTATTACATTTCTGGATATAAATCCTTGGCTATACATCTGTATGTTCCATGTTCTGCAATTGAAGCATGAGGAACATGGCAGCTATCTGGAAAGGCTGAGAAATTTGGTGAATGAAGACTGTGGACATGGTAAGCTTACTGGTACGTGGGTTTCTAATGGTCTTGAGAGGAATTGGCAAATTATGGCAGAGAGGTCAAATCCAGCCCATCCACAGCCTATTTCTGTTAATAAAATTGTATTGGAACACAGCCATACCCATTCATTTATATAGCTTCAATAGCTGCGTTTGCACTACAACAGAGTTGGTATTTATGACAAAGACCTAAAGTATTTACTAGCAAGCCTTTTAGAAAAAGTTTGTAGACTCCTAGTACTGAGCATTTTTGGGATGAAGATAATCAGTTCTGAATAGAAGGTGAATGCTTATTTTTATAACTGTTACACTGTCTAGACTTCTTAGAAGTATAAGATTCTTTAACTAGTATTTTCAGCAGTCTGATGAGTTTAAATTTACTATGCTTACAACCCTAAATTGAAATCAAATTCAAGGTAGGCTTTTGAAATCATAGAAAACACACATTGCTTCTTTAGTATAGAAAGAAGTCACAAGTTAAATCTAAAGAGAGATAAAGTTACCGCAGTTGGTCGAGAAGCACTGGATTCTGCTAGCTGTAGTTTGACAGGTGGTCGCCCATCGTACTGAGGAAGTGGAGTTGGGTATAACACTGTGGGCATCTCTATGTTTAGTCCAGGGAGGCCATGAAACATGGATTTCTAATAATGATGAATAAAGAAATACACATACAAACCATAAATCATAAAACAATTATTTACCATGTCTGGATCAGAACACTAACAGATTAACGTTTAAAAGCTTGTTAAACCAGGCTTGGTGGCTCAGCCTGTAATCCCGCGCTTTGGGAGGGTGAGGTGAGTGGATTGCCTAAGCCCACGGGTTCGAGACCCGCCTGGGCAACTTGGCGAGACCTCATCTCTACAATAAATCAAAAAATTAGCCAGGTGTGGTAGCACGTGCCTGTAGTTCCAGCTACTTGGAAGGCTGAGGTGGAAGGATCGCCGGAGCCCAGCAGGTCGAGACTGCAGTGGCTGGGAGCAGCCACTGCACTCCAGTCTGGGCGACAGAGTGAGATTCCAACTCAAAAAAGCTTGTTGAGCAAATAGACATAGGACAGAAAATAGATACTTTAAAGGTTTGGGGCTTAAATAAGAGCATAATCTCATCTGGCCTTCAGCTGAATCTGGTCAGATCAGGTGTGGGCTTAATTAACTTATTTATAAAATATATCCAATTATTTTATCTGTCTATAAGTTTTAAAACCAATTTATCATTTTTATTTAGTTATTCATCTACATATCTAGCTATCTCTCTGGTACAGGGTAAGAATTAAAATTTTAGTCATGATAGAGCTAGATGGTCACACATGGCACTGACCTGAGGCTAGCACAAAGCTTCTTTCTCTTTCCTGCCTAAAGACAGCTGATGCCAGAGATGCAGGCCTGACTTCCCCACTGATTGGCAGGCTCAGAAGCTACCTACTGACATACCTCTTGGCTGGCCTGCCTACTACTTGGAGGAAAAAGTCAAGGAAAAATCCTGACGTTTCTTGCAAGTATAAACAGATACAAGATAATTTATAATTCAATTATCCACAAGTCATACCTTGCTACTTACTCTTTTCTTGAGATTCATAGATAATTTTAAAATTATGATATACTAGCCGGGCTCGGTGGCTCAGCCTGTAATCCCGCGCCTTTGGGAGGCTGAGGTGAGTGGACTGCCTGAGCCCGCGGGTTCGAGACCCGCCTGGGCAGTGAGACCTCATCTCGACAATAAATCAAAAAAAAAATCAGCCGGGCGTGGTAGTGCGCGCCTGTAATTCCGGCTACTCGGAAGGCTGAAGCGGAAGGATCGCCGGAGCCCAGCAGGTCGAGGCTGCAGCGGCCGGGAGCGGCCACAGCACTCCAGTCTGGGTGACAGAGTGAGACTCCAACTCAAAAACAAAAATTATGATATACTTACTAAATCAAGATTTACACTTTCTGTTCTTAATTTTGAGCATTTTAAATATGAACATTTTATTCTGCTCTCTCAAAATATACATGACTTTTTAATACCATAAAGCAGTTCTTAGAATGATGACTGTAAAGTGGTTCCCATGCCTTGAGTTGAAATAAGAAAAGACTCTAAACATAATAAAGACTTGTCTTACCTTTAGCACAGCTAGAAGAGCTCCAAGTTCATCAGTCTGTGTCAGTTTCATCTTTCCACCATTTAGAAGTGATTGTATACCTTTTAATGCATTCTGTAACAACTAAGGGAAAAAAGAAGACCACATTAGAAGGTAGAATAAAATTAGGTTGTCCAGGGATCAACTTTTTAGCACCACTTAGGATGGAAGAGAGAAAGTCTTTAGACTTTAGATACACACACAGACACACAGAGCAGAGATGAAGATCCAGAGAAGATACCTGATGAACTACTATGAATTGTTTTCCAGGAGAAAAAAGTACTCCTACCAGGTGTTCTTATTATACATGCTTATAAACCAGTATGTACAAATGACCGGGCTCAGTGGGTCAGCCTATAATCCTAGTACTTTGGGAGGCCGAGGTGAGTGGACTGTCTGAGCCCACAGGTTCGAGACCAGCCTGGGCACCTTGGTGAGACCTCGTCTATACAATAAATAAAAAATTAGCCGGGTGTGGTAGCGTGTGCCTATAGTCCGGCTACTTGGAAGGCTGAGGCGGAAGGATCGCCAGAGCCCAGCAAGTTGACACTGGGTTGGCTGTGAGTGTATCACTGTACTCCAGTCTGGGTGACAGAGTGAAACTCCAACTCAAAAAAAAAAAAAAAGAGAGAGAGAGAGGTAAGATGTTTGGCAAGGAGAGTGTGATAAGGATAAAACATAGTGGTAAGCTCTGTAATATGGCAACCTCTGCAGCTCTTAATGGCAAAGGGATACACATGGGAGCACATGACACATGAAAAAAACTTGCTTTCTGGAAGGCAATTCTGATTAAGATTTATTTCTTGATTTCGTAATCTCATTTCTAGGACTCTGTCCCAACAATGGGAGGATGTGAACTATAACCTTGCTTGAAATAGGAAACACTGAAAGAACTTTAATTTTTTTCAATTATGATGATTATGACAGTGATCATATAAGAAGTTAACCCTCTGCTAAATGTGAAACTCAACAATAACAGCAAGTCTTGTGCCAAGCACTTTAAATGCTTTATTTCATATACTTCTCATAAGAACTTCACTAGGTAGTTATAGCAGTCCCACTTCAGGGAAGAAAATGGAGACTCCAAGAAGTGAAGTAATCTGCCTAAGGTTGCCCAGCTACAGCAGTTAGAAAGTATGAAGTAGCTCGGTGGCTCAGCCTGTAATCCAGCGCCTTTGGGAGGCTGAGGTGAGTGGACTGCCTGAGCCCGTGGGTTCGAGACCCGCCTGGGCAGCGAGACCTCATCTCTATAATAAATCAAAAAATCAGCTGGGTGTGGTAGCGCATGCCTGTAATTCCGGCTACTCGGAAGGCTGAGGCGGAAGGATCGCCGGAGCCCAGCAGGTTGAGGCTGCGGTGGCTGGGAGCGGCCACTGCACTCCAGTCTGGGCGACAGAGTGGGACTCCAACTCAAAAAAAAAAAAAAAAAAAAAAAGAAAGTATGAAGTATATTAAAATGTACCGAAAGAATGTCCAAGCGATAAGTTTTAACAAAACCAGAAAGTTACAAAACAGCATATACGATCCCATTTTAAAGTCATACTTATTTATATATATATAAAAAAAATCTGAGGGCACATGAAACAAATGATCTCCAGTGGCTATATCTGAGTAGGGGACTATAAGAAGTTTTTATTATCTTAGATTTACAATGTTTGAAATGTATCACTCTGAATTTTAAAACACATTAACAAACTGTTATTTGCATCAGATTTTTTAAAAAAGAAATAAAATACTGCAAGATATTGTTGAAATTCACTCTTTTCCTTTCATCTTAAAGACAGTCACTAGCCTGAAACTATATTGCTTTTATACAACAGGAGGAAAAATAATATGGCTTTCTTTAAAAACTTAGAATTACAAAACAAAATAAACAAATAAAAACAGTTTTTTGTACATCATACCCAGAAGGTATGATTTCGGTCTCTTTAGGTTATAAACATTCCATTTATGAGTATATCTCTAGACCGAATTAACAGAAAGCCAAATCAAACTCATTAGTAACAGACTCTGTTCTACTCCTGATTCTAGACACATCTTCAATATTCTCTAGATCAATAACAGTCCACTTACCATGCAAAATGTGATATCATCCATATCAGATGATCTTGGAGACTGCAAAGTAGTCAAGAAAGCTTGGAAGCAAATATTTTGGTAGGGCTCCTCCAAGTACGGCTGTCCTGGCGCACTAAACACATACAGAAAAAAACGAACTCAAACTCAGTCTCTTCTGATATGTGACTTTCAAAGAGAAAGATTTTAAAATGGTAGTAATACAGACTAACAGAGTTGGAATATATACTTGAATACAACTATATAATGGAAAATTGTGTACTGTGTTTAATTTGTTACTGCTATGGGACAGGCGCAAAGCTAGAATGAACATGGAAAATGAGTGGCTTCCATAGGAAAAGGTTACAGAAGTTTATAGAAGAAAAACTATGGAGAAAGGGAGATCTGTTTTTTAGCCCTGCTGTTCAGTCCTAAGAGAGAAATAATGCAAGACAGGTCCTGTCAAGCCAGAATCACACAGCTGCACTTGCCGTCCTAGTCACTGGACAGCACTGTGCTAAGTAAAGACTAGTCCACATGTGTGCTGCTTGTTTTCTAGTGCATATTGCATGAATCTATAGTGAGAAGCTGGGACTGTTTCCATCTTCTTCAAAGAGAAGAAACTGACCTTGACAGATAAATCTTATCAGAGTTTAAATCTGTATGAATACATCTTTCTAAAAATTTAATATGGTTAGAATTTATACCACCAG
The DNA here is from genome assembly GCF_000164805.1 of Carlito syrichta. NCBI lineage: Eukaryota > Metazoa > Chordata > Mammalia > Primates > Tarsiidae > Carlito > Carlito syrichta. Next base: position 1,265,853 of record NW_007253296.1, read on the forward strand.
AAAACAAAATTTTGATACATTGCACATTATATCACTTTTACTACATTTTAGGAATACAATCTAATCTATTTTTTCCTCCTTTACAAACAATATTAAAATAAACAATATAAGATGATCTTATTAGCAAAGTACATAGGAATACAAAGTTGGTTATTTTTCTAAGTTTACTCTGGTTTCAGACAGATGAACTACCTAGAGGGCCCAAGAGAGGCCCTATCTTAATACTTACTGGCAAATGTCATTGGATTCACATACCTGAGACATAAGTTCGCCATACAATGTACTGCAGCTCTCCTGACTTCTGGATCAGGCTGAGTCAAGTCACTCAATTTCATCAAGAGCCCAGTGTTGCCTAGCAACTCTGGGAGGTACTAAAACAAAATAACAGTCAATATTGGTTCAAGAAAAGCTTCTAGAAAAATGCTGCCCTTTAGACAGATTCCCATTTTTTTTAACTAAAGGGCAATTAAGCACTAAAAGACTAGCTGTTAAGTAAATCTCTCAGATGAATATGCAAAGGTTATGTCAAAAAACATCACTATATATCATCACTCCCAACATAGGTAGTTGCTGATGTCCTTTAGTCTCAGCTGCATAGCTGATGGGTAATGGTAATAATAATGATAATGATCAGTATTTACTGAATGCCAAGCACTTGACAAATATCGTCTCACTTCATCCTCAGAGCAACTATTTTTCACACAGAGGAAACAAGGCCCAGAGTGGATGAATAGGATTACTTGTTAAACATCTCATTGGTGGCAGGATAAGACTTGAACACAGTCTGTTGGCCATAGAGCCTGTGCTCCTAGCCTTTCAAAGGAAAAACTGAACACAGTTTAAACTACCTTTTGACATTTTGATCCATTACAGTAAACCAGTGCTGCCAGGGCTTGAAGAATTTTCATGTGTGTCCAGGAACTACACTGCTGAATAGCTGAAATAGTATATGACAACAGGAAATCCAGGTTCTGCTCATCAACAATCACCTACAGAGGAAAAAATATATATGATCTAACTTTCAAAAACTATTTTATGCTTTTATAGACATGCAAGCTCACCTGAATCAAGTTATAAAAGACAGAGAGTGTGTGTCCGTCTTTTATGTGTCAAGAGAATCAGCTCTAAAGGCCTGAAAGTTTGATCAAGATAGTGGCCCTGGGTCTTGCTCATTTCTTCCCCCTGATTTCCTCTACTCAAAAGTAGAACCTGGCAAAGTCCTTCTAACTTTTCCTTGAACTAACCAGACGCTGGCTGTAAACACATAGGTATATAAGACTCAATTCACTGAAATTTAATGCAAATTGTCTTATACATAGTAAATATTCAAGAAATACACCGTGTATAAATATATCCGCTAAATAGCTACTATGTCTCTAACATGATATGGGGAATACAACATGAAGAGAAGGTATAAGCCTGCCATCAAGGAGTTTATAATCTTGGTGGGACAGATCAGGATAATCCAAGTATCTATTCATGGACAATTGAAACAAACTGTCATCAAATGCTAGAAAGTTGGTTAAGGCTTTAGGTGCCACAGGTGATCAGGAACTTTTCTAATAGCCAGTGTTAGAAAAATGATATACTTGAGAATAATAAACATACAAATGCCACTCCAAATCAGTTTGAAAAATTCTCAACTTGAAAACAGCTTTATTTCACGTAACAGACACTATTGGTTACCTACCAGCATCCATTTCTTCATTCCCTGCTGGCAGAGTACTGATTTTATTTGGGTGTCCATCTCTTTCACATGAGATGCAAGGTAAATGCTAATTAGACTAAGACAGTGGTTCTCAACCTAGGGGCAATCTTAAATTTCAAGGAACATTTGGCAATGTCTGTACACATTTTTGACTGTCACAGTTAGAGGGGTGCTACTGGCATCTAGTGGGTAGAGTGGATAGAGGCCAAGAATGTTGCCAAACATCCTACATTGCACAAGACAGCTCCATAACAATTATCTGATCCAAAATATCAATAGTGCTGAAGCTGAGAAACCCTCATGTAAGCCACCTAGGCTTATATGTAATCACCAAGGGAACTTAAGTTCTCCTCCAAGTGATTCTAATGTGTAGTGAAGGTTGAAACCATTGGTTTCCGTAATTCACAGTAAGATCATTCTCCTGCTCAGACTGGTTTAGAGAAGTATTTATACGACCTAAGTATCTCTAGCAAGATACTGGAGAGTCTTCTGGAGGGCTTATGGGATAAGTTTCCTTACTCTTAAGTAAAAGAGACACAAGATAAAATAAACTGTTCTTTTGCCTCTGCCAAATGTTATTTCTTTTGCTTGCGAGGCCTAGAATTGAGGCAGTCATCTTATAGCTGTGACAGATGCTAGCTGAGGATAACCCACAGACTGAGGATGGCAGAATGGAAAGATGCTGGTAAGTCTCTTATTAAGGGCACCTAGAGCTGTCTCCTTGGGACTTCTGACATGAAATAATTCTTTTTTTCTTTGTTTTTTAAAATTGTTTGCTACTCTGGGCTGGCTTTTCTATTTCTTGGAGCCAAAAGCATCCAACTTCATATAATGTTAATTGATATGTTTTATGCTCTTAAAAACATTCACATACTCATGTGGTAACAGTCTTAATTTCTGAACTGCTCCCCAAATTATATTTGATTTATTTAACAAGTTGGAAAAGTTTCTATAGAGAGGGAAGCTACAGTACAGACATTGACACAAATAACTGGTGTTATTTAATCTGGTATTCCCTAGCCCTAAGCTACTTCTTGTGTTTTATAAGGCTCAAAACTAGGCCACAAAAATGGTAGTTTAGGAAAATGGGGAAAATATTGGTAGGAAAGAGGTTGTGGATCATTTCAATTTGTTCTTAGATATATTTTGGCTGAATACGTCTTCTATAAAAAAATTCTAAGACTGAGGGGCCTGAATGATATTGATTTATGAACCAAACTTATTTATTTATTATTTATTTAAAAAAATTTTTTTTAAAGATGTGAAGTACGATTCAGGGTTACATATAAAAACATTGATTATGCAGGTACTCTTGTTTATGAGGTGTGTCCCTCCCTCCCCTAGCGGTTTCCCTCAACTACCAGTCCCACCCCCACCCCCCTGGGCAGTTTCCCACTACACCCAATCCCTTTCTTAAAGTATGAACCCAATTTCTAATAGACAGACTTCTAGAACTCTACAGAAAAAAATTTTTTTTTGTCAGAGTTATATTTGTTTTAATATCATTATTAAGACATTTGCCTTTCCCATAGTGTCTCAAAAAAAACAGCCTTTCATACCTACCAAAGATGCAGTGTTTCAAAGATATTTACTTATTCTCAAAGTTCATGATCTGAATTCCAAAGTTACACACATGATTACCTGTAATCTGTTAAGTAAATGGTGGATAAGCTGACACACTTTGCTGACAAGATGATTCTGATTAAGAGGCACCAGTCGGCATGCTTGAACAAGAAGAGCACTAACATCCTACCAAAAAAAGACAAAGAGGAGGTAATATACCTATCAGCCAAGTGAAGACTCCCAAAACACAGATAAATGGTAAATAAAAATAAATATTCACATTCAAGAATGGGGAAAGATAAAATCTGAGGCAGAAAGTAGGGGAAAAAAATGAAGTGATAGCCCAAAAATAGGATGTGCTTAAAAAGAAAAAAAAAGATGGTGTGGTGGCTCACACCTGTAATTCTAGCCCTTTTGGAAGCTGAGGCACACTTGAGGCCAGGAGTTCAAGATTGGCTTGGGCAACATTGTGAGAACTTGTCTCTACCAAAACTTTTTTATTGTTTAATTACTGGGTATGGTGGTATACCCCTATAGTCCTAGCAACTCTGGAAGCTGAGGCAGGAGGATTGCTTGAGCCCAGAAGCTCAAGGTTACAGTGAGCTATGATGGTACTATTGCACTGTAGTCTGAGCTATAGTGTAGCACTACTCTGTCTCAAAAAAGAAAAAAAAAAAAGAAGGAAAATAACTGATGTTTTGTCAGGCAAAACACCCCAATCTTTACATATGTAAAGACAGTATAACTAAATAACCAAAGGGAGACTGCCAGCATATCAAAGCACATACTGCAGTTAAAAATACCAAAAAGTGAACCAGATATTCAATGCTATTGGCATTAATTATTAATAAATTTTATATATAGTTAGAAAATTCTAAAAGAAGAGGAACCTATTTGCAAATCACACTCTTCATTCATCCATTGATGTTTATTGACTAAAATGTCTCTGAGCACCTACTATGTGCCAGGTAGTATGTTAGGTCCTTGGGCTCCAAAGGTGAAAAGAAACAAATTTCTGAACCTCAAAGAGCTCATAATCTAGTAAAGAAGACAGAAACACACACACATAATTAAAATAAAGTAGATCAAGTGCTGAAAGAATAAAGTACAAACTCTATGGGGAAATAGTAATTAGGGAAGCCTTGTGGAGGTGATTTTAAAGCAGAATCTGGAATGATTTGAAGGATGGGGGAAAATTTGCCAAACAGACAAGGCATCAGAAAACATTGCAAAGGTGATAGAGCAAGCAATGACCTGGAGATGTGAAGAATAGCAAGTTTTAAGCGACTGCTCAAAGGAGGAGTAGCAGGAGAGGGGACTGGAAAGGTACACATTTTTTTGCAAAAATATCAAAATTGTACAAATAAAGCAAAAGTCCCCCTGACTATGGCCTTAATCTCATTCTGCTCCCTAACGACATACACTATTGTTCTGTTGTGAACTCAGATCTTTTTCTTTGCATATATAAACATACTTTTAAATCCCCCTGTAGCTCCATATTGGTCTCACTCTATATGAGCTGTTTTGTAACTTGCTTCAACCATTTACCAATATGTATTGAAGACCCTCCCAAACCAGATTTTTAATTTTGTGATCAATTTTTGTTTTTCTACAAATGAAAAAAATCACTCCAGCAGCAGAGAGAAGACTAGCTTGGAGAAGGGCTGGACTAGAGGCAGGAGATCAGTTAGAGACCCGTGGAATAGTTCCGGCATGAGGCCTAAGGGAATGGCAATGGGAACCAAAGAGGGGATGGCCTGAGAAATACGTATGAGACAGATTCTGAAGAATCTGGATGGATCTGGGATGAAGGAAAGGGTGAAGAATCAATATTCGTGTCTTGTGTGACTTGGGGGATTATACGTGTGTGCCGAAGGGTGGGATGGGCTGGGGATGGGAGTGTGTGGTTTGGAGATAATGTACTTATCTTTAGGAAACTGTCCAGTTTGAGATGCCTGTGCAAGCAAGCAACTTGTAACCGCTGCCATCTTTCCTAAGTAGAGCTAGAAGACTATGGTCAAGAATTCAGAGATTTAGTAATTCGAGATCTGATATGTGTGAATAAGATCACTCAGAGAGGGAGAAGTTAACATATAGGAACAGAAAATGTAGTGACTCTGGTGACAGATTTAAATACACTTCGTTTTTACGAGCTTCAGTATTTTCATCAGTAAAAAAAGACCTAATAATACCCACGTTCTTAGATTCCTGAAACTGTGCATGGTACAGTACGTGGTCTGTGTACCATGTACTCAATAGAGTAATAATAAATTCTGTCAACATGTTTTGTTGGTTTTTGTTTGCTTGTTTTTAGAAACAAGGTCTGGCTGTCGCCCAGGTGGTTGTGCAGTGAAGCGATCATAGCTCACCACACCCTCTAACTCTAGCTCAGGGGATCCGCCTGCCTCAGTCTCTACGGCAGCTAGAACTATGGGCGTGCGCCATCACACCGCGGGTCTTGCTATGTTGCCCAGGCTGGTCTTGAATTCCTCAAGAGGTCTTCCCATCTCAGCCTCTAAAAGTGTTGGGATGACAGGCGTGAGCCACCGCGCCGAGCCAAAGGGTTTTGAATGCAGAAAGAGGAGGGGGGTGGGGGTGGGGGTAAGGAAAGGTGGAGAAGATGTGAATTTGCCAAGTACTGCAGAGTCTTCCAAATGGAGGGGAACTAAGAATGTGCCATGGTCAAAGGAGCAAACCAGCCTGAAACGAAATCATCCGGAGCGGGAGGTGGGAACAGCTGGGAAAGGTAAGTGGGGGTGCCCTACCAGCTGGGTTCCCTGAAGGGTGGGGGCCCGGACCAGAACCCGCCCTCCCAGGGGCGCGCCCGCCTACCTCCGGGGCCACGGTGAGGCCCTCGGTGTAGTTCTCGGAGATGAGCTGGTCGAAGAGGAGGTGGATCTCGGTGCGGGAGGAGGTGCTGTCATCCGGGCGCAGGGCGCAGAGCCTGGCAGACAAGCGGCGGAACCCATTGCCCTGCTCTAGGGTTGGCTCAGGTAGCGCAGCCAGCGGCAGCCCGCACACCAGCGATCCCGCAACTTGCACCGCCGCCATCTTTTTTACGTAGGGTCACAGGGAAATACTTCCGGGGCACATTCCCGGGTCCACTCGCTAGTTTCGGGAAGGCTTTGTTTGGACCGGAAAGGGGAAGCGGGGGAGTTTCCGTGACTGTAGGAGAACTCAACCTGGTACCCTGCGAAGTCTGCAGGTATTTCTCCGTAGCTTGTTAAAAACCCAGGCCGTACAGCAGGTGGTGAACGCGGGCGAGCAAGGGAAGCTTATTCTGTATTTACAGCCACTCCCCATCCCTCGCATTACCGTCTGAGCTCCGTCTTCTGTCAGATCAGCTGTCGCGTTAGATTCTCGTAGGCCGGGAATCCTATGGTGAATTGAGCACGCGAGGGATTTAGGTTGCGCGTTCTGTATGAGAATCTAATGCCTGATGATCTGAGGTGGAGCTGAGACGGTGATGCTGTGTATTTCATTATATATTACAATGTAGTAATAATAGAAATAAGGTGTACAATAAATGCAAATGTTCTTGAATCATCCCGCAATATACTCCCACACCCTTGCACCCCACATCCCCCAGATCCTCTAACTTCCGTGGAAAATCTATGTTCCATGAAACCGGTTCCTGATGCCAAAAAGGTTGGAGGCCGACTGGGCTCGGTGGTTCAGCCTGTAATTTCAGCACTTTGGGAGGCCGGTGCGAATGAACTGCTTGAGCCCGCGGGTTCGAGACCAACCCGAGCAACTTGGCGAGACCTCGTCTCTACAATAAATCAAAAAATTAGCCAGGCGTGGTAGCGCACGCCTGTAGTTCTGGCTACTTGGAAGGCTGAGGCGGAAGGATCTCTGGAGCCCAGCAGGTTGAGGCTGTGGTGGCCGTGAGTGTGCCACTGCATTTCAGCCTGGGCGACAGAGTGAGACTCCAACTGAAAAAAAAAAAGGCTGGCGACCTTGCCGCAGATGGTTGTCAGAAATTAGCCGGGAGGAGCCGGGTTCAGTGGCTAATGCCTGTAATCCCAACATTTAGGGAGGCCGAAGCGGGAGGATCACCTGAGAACTGGAGTTCGAGACCACCCTGTGCAATACAGCAACACCTCGTCTCTACAAAAATAAAATTTAAAAATTAGCTGGGCGTGGCAATGAGTGCCTGTAGTCCCACTACTGGGGAGGCTGAAGCGTGAGAATTGTCTGAGCCCAGGAGGTCGAGGCTGCGGTGAGTTGTGATCCTTTCACTGCACTCCAGCCTGGGCAATAGACCCCCGACTCAAAAAAAAAAAAAAATTAGCTTGAAGAATTTTCTCTGCTCACCCCTCCTTGATCCCTTACTGAAAAGTGGGGTCTCTATTTGACCTCAGAAATTTTTTTCCTGGAAAGGGCTGACATTACTCTATTTAGTTCTAGAGTTTCAGATTCGGGCTGGAGTTAGAGAGGAACTCTTGTGCGTGGCAGTAGCAGAAACTCCTAGTGATAAGACATCCTTCTGCTCTTCTTACATAGTATTATAACCCCTGATTTTCCTTAGGCACAAAACCACCCTGAATAAAGGCTACATTACCCAGTACTCTTTGCAGTTGACTGTGACAAAGCCATTGAAATCTGGCCAATCAAAGATAGAGCAACTTTCCCTACTTAAGTGACAGCTGACTGCACTCTTTGTTCCCTTTTCTCCCCTTTTCCCAGTGTGAATCCTCCCATAGATCATAGGCGTCTCACCCCACTAGTTTGATGTTTAAACTGAATCATGTAAAATATAACCTGCCTAAGAGTGACCTGGTTGAGATTAGACAACCCAGCATTTTCTGAAACGTTAAAGGCAAGAAGCTGAAAAATGAAATAAAAGCTATGCTCAATTTTCAATCATCAAAGAGATGAAGTAGTGGCTTTCATATTTGGGCAGTTAGGAAAACCATCTCTAGGGACTTTGAGTTATGCAAATGTAAAGCAAATCCTCCTCACTCCTGGCTCTTAGGGAAAATCTTTAAGTCACCTGAATGTATGTTTTATCCTGCAAATTAAACACTTGTGTTCAGCAGTGACAATTTTGGTTATACTTTAGCAGAGCTAGTGCTCTGAAGACTTTGGGCTTCTGTGGGGAGAAATATTTATTTTTTGTTTGGGTTTATTATGTTTGTATATTATTCATTATTTGGGGGCTGTGTGTATATATGTGTTGTATACATGCATGTATGTGTGGGTATATTTGTGATATTAAAGCATTGTCCAGGAAGATCAGATGCTGAGACCTAGTCGCTGAATGTTTTAGTCTGGTTTTCTGAAAAAGGAACCTCAGAAATGGTTGATAAGTGAGTTATTTGTTCAGGAATTAACAGGGAAGGAAGAAGACTTGGTACTAATATGTGACATTGAGTTGGCTATTGCAAGTGGTGCTGATTGCCCAATCCTCAGGTGCTTCCGAAAAGTCTTATGAAATGCTCTCAGAACCTCTCTCCTGGCTGGGTGTGGTTGCTCCTGCCTGTAATCACAGCACTTTGGGAGGCCAAGGCGAGAGGATTACCTGAGCTCAGGAATTTGAGACCAGCCTGCACAACATGGCAGGGCCTCATCTCTACAATAAATAAAAAAAATTAGCTGGGCTCATATGATGGTTCACGCCTGTAGTCTCAACTACTTGAAAGACTGAGGTGGAAAGGTTGCCTGAGCCCAGCAGTTCGAGGCTGCTGTGGCAGTGATTGTGCTACCGCACTACAACCTGGGAGAAAAAGTGAGACTCCAATTCAAAAAACAACAACGAAAACCACAACATCAACAAAAAGACAACAACAACAAATCCCTCTCCTGAGGAATGGAAGAGAGAAGCATTCATCTGTCAGCTTTTGACCTCTATTGTCAAGTGTTGCCTCTCAGATGCTTCTAGGTTGAGCATGTATCAGTGCTTGATAATTTCTGCAGTAGTCCCATGCTTCAAAGAATTCCTGAGGCAAAAGTGAGACATGTGGAATGCTAGGGTACATGTCTGAGGCAGACCTCTAATCAGTTATACCTGTGCTAAGCTAGTAGATGCCTAAGATAAAACAGTTGCTGTAGCAATGGTTAGAATAAGAGTGTAAGATCTGGAGTATTTGAAGTAGTGCTGAAAAGATGTCCAGCACATTGGGCTATAAGCATTTGGGGCCTGGACATCACAATGGTGTGAAGAGACTGTGGGAAGGATCTGGGTTTGGTGTAGTTCACGCTAAGTTGCAACATGGATGGCCCACTTAGTATTATTTAAGACTGAATGACCTTGGAGGTATAAAATACAGTATACCAATGCCAGTCTGTTGAGTTCTGATAAAATATATCCTTGTGGGTGGCAGTGTGCTTCCTCTAAGGAAATGAACATTCCTACTCTGTGGTGATCACCCACTGAAAGAAACATACATCAAGCTCTCAGGGAGGACTTCGAAGGCCCCCTCCATTGGCTTGAGTTTAGACAGTGTCGCCTCCATCCCCATCTCCCACCCTGAAACTGTGGAAGCTTATAGCTTGGCAAAAGCACTCTCCCAAGAAAATCTCTTCACACATCCTCTCTCCTCTTAATTCTCAACATTTTTATGGTCCTCCCTATAAAAACCTGAGACACTTGAAGAGGTACTAAGCAAGGTCATAGCCATTTGCTTTGTTACATTCTGCATTGGATGATCTGGAAGCTTACTCTGGAATTTTATTATTTTCATGTTTAGAGTCCTTTTAAGACTTCATTTTATCACTTCACTGGAGACTGGATCATTCTAACTAAAGTAGGCTTGCATACTCCCACTCTAATTCACATTATTCTTTATTTCCTTCAAAATATTTACCATAATCTATAGTCATCTTGTTTGTTTACTTATTTATTATGTTTCCTTCTCTAGAATGTGAACTTCATGCAGGCACAGATCCCATCTGTCTTGCTCACTGTTGTATCCCCAATGCTAGCACAGCACCTGGGTGTGGCAGATGCCCCACAAAACTTGACAGAATGAATGAATTCACTAAGTATTTATTCAGGGCCCCTTACTTGGTGTCTATTGGTTGATGTGAAAATCAAATGAGGTATTTGTGAAAATGCTATAAATCTTAGCATCCGGATGAGGTAGATATTAGTATTTCTCCTTTTTTACAGTCAAGAAAATGATACCAGAGAGTTTAAATGGCTTGTCATCTGGGCTCTGTGGCTCAGCCTGTAATCCTGCACCTTTGGGAGGCTGAGGTGAGTGGATTGCCTGAGCCTGCGGGTTCAAGACCCGCCTGGGCAGCGAGACCTCATCTCTACAATAAATCAAAAAATCAGCTGGGTGTGGTAGGGCATGCCTGTAATTCCGGCTACTTGGAAGGCTGAGGCGGAAGGATAGCTGGAGCCCAGCAGGTCGAGGCTGCGGTGGCCAGGAGCGGCCACTGCACTCCAGTCGGGGCGACAGAGTGAGACTCCAACTCAAAACAAAAATAAATAAATAAATAAATGGCTTGTCAAAGACCAGATAAGCAGTAAATTGGTTAACCCAGGCTAGCTAAATCCCTAAGTCTGTGACTGTGAAGAACATAGATAAGAAATTATAAACCCTTTTTTTTTTTGCCTCCTACATTTTGTAATGGAGAAAAGCAGAAGAGATGGGCTTGACTTTGGTGTCCAAATTACACTAAGAACTTGGAAAGACTGGGAAGGAGGATTGGCCTTGAATTCTGTTCTAGAGTCTTACAAAATTAGGACTGAGGGTCATCAGGCTATCTATACAATTTCACTTTTGGCCCTTTCAGTTACCTGTAGTAAACTTCAGTCTGAAAATAATGAAATGGAAAATTCCAGAAATAAGCAATACAGAATTTTTAAGTTGCTGCTATTCTGAGTAGCATGATGACATCTCACACCATCCTGCTCTGTTCCACCTGGCACAAGAATAATCCCTTTGCCCTGCGTATTCATGCTGTATTTGCATCCAGCCCATGAATCTCTTAGTAGCCATCTCAGTTATCAGATCAACTGTCACAGTATTGCAGCACTTGTGTTCAAGTTACCCTTATTTTATTTATTTATTTATTTATTTATTTTTTGAGTTGGAGTCTCACTCTGTCGCCCAGACTGGAGTGCAGTGGCCGCTTCTGGCCACCGCAGCCCCGACCTGCTGGGCTCCGGCAATCCTTCCGCCTCAGCCTTCCAAGTAGCCGGAATTACAGGCATGCGCTACCACACCCGGCTGATTTTTTGATTTATTGTAGAGATGAGGTCTTGCTGCCCAGGCGGGTCTCGAACCCGTGGGCTCAGGCAGTCCACTCACCTCAGCCTCCCAAAGGCGCGGGATTACAGGCTGAGCCACCGAGCCCGGCATTAACCTTATTTTAGTAACAATGGCTCCAAAGCACAAAAGTAGTGATGATGGTTTATTGTTTTAATTATTCTATTTTTACTATTAGTTATTGTTGTTAATCTCTTACTGTGCCTAATTTATAAATTAAACTTTATCATAGGCATGTATGTATGTATGTATGTATAGGAAAAACACAGTATATATAGTGTTTGGGACTATCTGAGGTTTCAGGCATATCCCCCAAGGATAAAGCGTACTACTGTGATAATAATTATTGCAAGTAACACTTATTGAATGCTTTCTATGTATCAGGCACTACTCCAAGCACTTTACACAAACAAACCTCTTTCAACTTTGTAGCTCTATGAAGTATATACTGTTACACAATTGAGGAGATTGAAGTACAGAAAGATTAGGATGCTCTCAGCTGTTTGGTGGGCCTGGGTTTGAAATGCAGACACAGAGCTCCTGTCCACTATGCTATAACGCATAGGCCTTATATGGGTTTGACATGGGATTATATTTTCAGCCCTGACACTTGTCTGCTATGTAACTGAGCAAACTACTTATCCCAAACCTCAGTGTCCTCACATGTAAAATGGTGATGATAATAAGCATAGTCATAAGGCTGTTGTTGTAAGAGTAACTTAGATGTTGCCTGCGGAGAATTTAATATGGTCCTTATTGATAGCTAGTGCTCAATGAATGTCATCTGTCCTACTCTTCTTCCACTTCCTATTCTTCTTCCTCCTGATTGTCATTCTCCTCATTATCTCTAACCAAATAACTCAAGTAGTATGGATTTTTTTTAACAATGGTGGTTTATTAGAAGAAATACCCCTTCTTCCCTTCCCTTCATACCCCTTGTAGTCTCCATCCACAGGCACCCATTTTCATCTGTCTTCTTGGTCAAGGAGTTCTAAACAGTCACATATTTGAAGGTAGGAGCTACAGGGAGGGATGAGCAGCTATTAGAGAAAGATGACCCTTAAGATAACTCTTCATCTGAGAAATAGACAAAAAAAATATGCATGAGACCTTATGTTTTGGGTACCTGGGTCCACAGAATATAATCGAGAGGCAACAGTTCCCAATTCTGGAAGTCAATAGCACCTACAAAGAGCAGCAAGGCCCAAGGACCCCAAGGATTGTACAGAAATTGGTCAAATAATACATTAGTTTATAAAGTATATGCTGATTCTGTTGTGTTTAATACAACTTAATTTACAATCAAAACTGAATTATTAGCCGGGCTCGGTGGCATAGCCTGTAATCCTGCGCCTTTGGAAGGCTGAGGTGAGTGGATTGCCTGAGCCCGCGGGTTTGAGACCCGCCTGGGCAACTTGGCGAGACCTCATCTCTATAATAAATCAAAATAAGCCGGGCATGGTAGCGCGCGCCTGTGGTTCCAGCTACTTGGAAGGCTGAGATGGAAGGATTGCCAGAGCCCAGCAGGTCAAGGCTGCGGTGGCCGGGAGTGGCCACTGCACTCCAGTCTGGGTGACAGAGTGAGACTCCAACTCAAAAAACCAAAAAAACTGAATTATGGCAGCTTTGTGTAATGCATTTTTAAGTCTGTGCCTGCTGGAAATAAAGAAGCTATCATGTGAGGTCCCTGAAATATTTTCACAGAAAAGAGGCTGTCATAAGTCAATATGGCATCACAGGTTTAAAATAAGCATACTCTTTGGTCATCAGCTTTACTTATTAGAATTTATCCCGGCCGGGCTCGGTGGCTCAGCCTGTAATCCCAGCACTTTGGGAGGCCGAGGTGAGTGGATTGCCTGAGCCCGCAGGTTCAAGACCCGCCTGGGCAAATTGGCAAGCCCTCATCTCTACAATAAATCAAAAATTAGCCAGGCGTGGTAGCACGCACCTGTAGTTCCAGCTACTTGGAAGGCTGAGGCGGAGGGATCACCGGAGCCCAGCAGGTCAAGGCTGCGGTGGCCGGGGGCGGCCACTGCACTCCAGTCTGGGCGACAGAATGAGACTCCAACTCAAAAAAAACAAAACAAAACAAAAACAAAAAAAAGAATTTATCCCAAAGAAGTGAATAAAGGCATGCTTACCAATTTAGTATTAATTATAGCCATACTAATAATATAAAATAAGAAATATCTTAAATGTGTATTAATGGAGGTTGCTAAATATATGAGCATATATGATGGACTTCTGTAAGGCTATTAAAGACGATGGAATAGAAGCATCGGTATTGATAATAAAAGTATTTTGGTAGCTATTTTTAAGTGAAATCATCAATACATCAAAATAGGTACAAGATTATCTCATTTTTACATAAATATTGTATATTTCTGTGTATTTAAAATATGCACGAAAGTGTTAAAAAGACATTGTTTTGGAGTCGGGGATTATATGTGATATTTGTCTTTTTGCACAAATAAGTAGTCATATTTTTCTCCAGGACATATAGGATTAGGAGATTATTTTAAAGGTATGTATAGCCTGTGGTGGATGCATCTTTGTCGTGGGAAGGGTGGGTGAAGAGGGACACAGGTAGATTTCCAGCCCACCAATATACAACCTGCCTGGATTGGACAAGGTTTGGGGAAGCAGGAAGAGTCTAGTGTTTTTACCTGTCCTTAATCTGCAGCACAGGCATGGCCACACCCGGTGCTGACACAGTGATCCCCTGGCTCACAGTCCCAGTCACCACTGCAGAGCTCAGCACAGCTGCCTATAAAAGAACAGACCAACGAAAACCATTTTGCTTTAGACACAGGTGCTGGGGAGGACAGCCCTTGATTAAAGAGTCAGTTCCACTTTTTCTTTTTTAATAAGTAATATAATTTACAAATGATTAATGGCAGAATAATACTTATTAACATCTTATATATTCCAGTTATAAATAATGCATGCACATAATCTCAAAAAGGTAAGGCCTGCTTTAGAGATGGGGATAATTGTGTTTGTGGAGGGGAATTGCAAAGAAGCCCACTTAAATCCCTTCACTTCCCCACTCTACAGGGAATGGAGCAAAGAAGGGAAGACTCACATTTACCAAGTGCCATCAAGGATGCCTTGCAGTCACTCCATACAGTGAGTCTCACTTGCCCCATTTTATACGTGTGGCAGCTGGGGCTCAAAGAGGCAACTTGCTAGCCAGTAGGTACAGAAATAGGAATCCACCCAGAGTTGACTGACCCCTTGGTCCAAGAACCTTCTGCTGTTTCACATGGTGAAACTGATCCTGTCATGAAAAGCATTTCTCCAAATTTCAAGGTGTCACTCCTGACCTAAGCAGAGGCTCCATAAGTTCCTAGAATTCAAGGTTGGTTTTTGAGGGCTAATTAAGTAGGTCCAAAAAGCTGGTCCTAAAAATAGGGGCTTCTAATAAGACTTATGCAGAGCTCTGGATGAATGTGTACTATATGTTGATTGTCTATTCAGCTGTTATTGGGAATTTCTTTACTCGAATCTGTCTCTTGACCACTCTGGAACTCTGCTTCTTCGTCTGTGAAATGGTGTCCTTGGATGCAGCAGGGAAAATGAGGTTCATTCCCCACTGTCAACATCAATCAATCGAGGTGGCTATCTGATGCGATGTTGGAAAGCCTCAGAAGCCTTGTACTTTGTCCAGGCTCAAAGAGAAAGAGTGCCGTGACTGATTGGCAATATGTATCTGAGGGGTGTGAGAAGGAGGCCTGTGCAATGTCTACAGTGTACTTGTAAACTCAGAGAAAATCAATATGATCCCTCCATGCTTCTAGTAACTGTTGTTGATTTGTAGGAAGACGGTTGAAGACCTCTTGTCTCCACTTAGCAGTTTGACCACTCATTAAGTATATAATCTGTTGATGTCTCACTATATATAAAGCATAGAGGAAATTATTCAGCAAATACAAAGATGTAAAATAAGCAGCATAAAGTCTGACACTGGAGATAAGACATGTTTAAAGTACTAAAAACAAAGTATTGTTACAGGCTGAAAAGAGGTCATTTAGGTTATATTAGAACAATCATTTAGAAAAGACTTAGAAACTTGCATTAAGAAACTTTTTGTAGCTGAGTTGGGCTAACTGTAAAAGCTGCTGGAATTTAAAAGTGCACCCTTTCCCAGCACTTTGGGAGGCTGAGATGAGAGGATTGCCTGAGTTCAGGGGTTTAAGACCAGCCTGGGCAAATTGATGAGGCCTCGTCTCTACAATAAATAAAAAAAATAAGGCCAGGCTTGGTGGCTCAGCCTGTGAATCCGTGGGTTCGAGACCAGCCCCGACAATTTGGCAAAGCCTCATCTCTACAATAAACAAAAAATTAGCCAGGCATGGTAGCATACCGTGCGCCTGTAGTTCTGGCTACTTGGAAGGTTGAGGCAGAAGGATCGCTGGAGCCCAGCAGGTCGATGCTGGGGTGGCGGCGCGCCACTGCACTCCAGCTTAGGCGACAGAGTAAGACTCCAACTCAAAAACAAAAAGCAAAAGCTGGACATGATAGTGCTCACCTGTAGTTTCAGCTACTTGGAAGGCTGAGGTGGAAGGATCGCCTGAGTCCAGCAGGTAGAAGCTGCCATGGCCGTGAGCATGTCACTGCACTCCAACCTGGGCAACAGAGCCAGATTCCAACTCAAAAAAAAAAAAGTGCACCTTTTTTCTTCCCCCATCCCCCTTCTTCTCTCCTAGCATGGCCTTGCCCAACTGATGTGGAGAGCCAGTCTTATCTAATGGGCCATTGATGGTGCTGGAGAGGAGACAGCTGGTTATGACAGACCACCTGATTGTTGGGAGACATGGAGAATGGTCCAAGGCCAGCAGGAGTGTCTGAAAGCCTGGTTCCAATTTAAAAGGTGCACTTTTAAATTGCCCATCTCCCCTCCATCTGTGAGTACAAGGAAGTCAGGCTGTTATAGACCAAGGCTCTAAAAACAAAGGTTTGTTACATTGTATTTTAAAACAATTTGAAGCTATCATTTAAAATGTCATCACTTCCCCTTCCTTTCAAATGTTGCATTTGTCTGCCCCTTCCTCTAAAACAACTGTAAAAGAACATGTTATAAATTCCAAAATGTTATCTAAGAATGTCAGCATGGCCAGGAGACTTTCATGATAAAAAAAAAAAATTCTGAGTGATACTAAAACTGCACATAGACTTTGAACTCAGGAGGGTGAAGGGTTATGAATTTTGGGACTAGACGCTGGTATGAGTTTGTGTTGTTTTGGTAATGATGCCAACCTATCTCCCTGTAACCTGGTTACCTAATAAACTCATTTTCTCCCAGGTCTCTGCCTCTCATCTTTGGCCATGAAGGAAGGAACTGATGTATTGGATCGGACTGTAAAAGTATGTGACAAGTGTCCTGAGAGAGATTTACCCAAAGGGGCTCATTGTAGATGACACTACTTCCAGTTAGATTAATCAGAAAAGGTGAATCTTGAAGTGCAGGAATCTTTTAAAGACAGAGTTGGGAGGTGTGATGGAGTGTTGTGAACAAAGCAAAAAATCAATAGCAAAAGTTCACAAGGGGAAAGTGCAACAGGGCTGGGATTAGGGTGAGGCCAGTGAAGCACTGAGGCACAAAATTTAAGAAAGTCCTTGTACAACCCTGAGAGTGGGAACCTCTTTATGTTTTGCACCCTCAGGCATCCTCTACATCAATCCTCACTCTGAAATACAGGAGGAATGGAAAGGGAGGATTAGGTGTCAGGAAACATAGAAATTCAGCAGAAAAAGTAAGTAAGCAGGGAACAAAGTTACAGAGAGTAGGCAGATCTTAAGGATCTTAGAAGTTTGAATTTTATTTGATAGGGAGAGCTGTTAGGAAGCTCTTGCAATGTCCCAGGATGGACTCATCAGGGCCGGAAATTCCATGTGGCAACAGGTGGTGAGAAGTATGAAATGGAACATATGCAAGACACAGTTTCAAAGAATGAATGATATTTGGCAACCAGTTTATATGGGGAAAGGAGAGTGAAGAAGAGAGAGGAGTAATAATTGAATCCAGTAATATTCAGAGAGAAGAATAAAATACAGCAAAAGATAATCCAGGAGAAAAGAAAGTTTTAGCATTGAGAGGGTGGCAAACAATGTCAGATGCCACAGAAGTTAAAGACTTTGGCATCTGAGGAGAGTAAAGAGGTTTGTCAACAGGATCCGGGAGGGAAGTTTCAAGAGAGTGGTGGCAGCAGGAATGGAGGCTGTAGTTTGTCTTCAAGGAGTTAAGGAATGAGTTACAGGGAAGTAAGGGCAGATAATTAAGATTACTCCTTTGAGGATGTTGGTGATAAAAGAGAAATAAAAAGAGATTGAGATGGTTCATGTTTCGCATGATTAAGAAAATGTTTTCTCTAGGCAATCCAATCTTTCTGTGGCAAGAGAGGAAGAAGCTGGTGGAGAGGGAGATGCCAGGAGTTGGAGAGTGGCTTGGGGTGGGGGGAATATAGAGTCAAGATGGAGCTGTGATCCAGAGAAGGAGAGGGAGAAAGTAGCATAGCAAGAGAGATTCGGCTCTGGGGAGTTGAGTGGTGTCAGTCTAGGAGGATACTTGCAGTGGCTCTTTAAAGATCTTACCTTAAAGATCTTTCCTTCTCTCCTTTCTCCCCCTCCTCCCCTTGCACACACCATCCCTCCTGGACTCACCCAAAAGCTTCAACAATCTCACTGCAGCCTGAAGCTCCTGCACCTCTAGGCTGAAGGCGACAAGGATCACAAGGAGGAGGAAGCCTGCCAACTTCATGTTGCTGGGAAGTCTTTGGTAACAATGCAGCAGGACTGAGAGCAGCTGAAATTTATACCCTTCCACCCAACTGGAGTGCAAGGCCAGGGGTGGGACTAGGGACTGTGGAAGCCTAAGACCTGCCCAGAAACTGACATTTCTGAAGAATACCACTCCCTCTTTGTACCCTGGCTAATGCCATGTTACCTAAGCAAGGCTCTTAGCCAAGGGAACACCCTCCTTTAACAGATCAAATAAGACTCCTAAACCAGGAGAGCTGTGAGTGACTGAAAAAAAGGGGGAAGTTGGAGGAATGGGCACAAACTTTTGCTATGTATTTTCATTCATTCATTCTTTTCTTTTTTGAGTCAGTATCTCACTCTGTCACCCAGACTGGAGTGCAGTGGCATGCTCACAGCCACCCCAGTGTCAATCTGCTGGACTCAGACGATCCTTTCATCTCAACCTTCTAAGTAGCTGGAACTACAGATGCATGCTTCTACACCCGGCTAATTTTTTTGATATGCTGTAGAGACTGGGTCTCACCAAGTTTCCTAGGCTGGTCTTGAACCCCCAGGCTCAGGCAATCCTCTTGCCTCGGCCTCCCAAAGTGCTAGGATTACAAGCTTGAGCCACCGTGCCTGGCCCGTATTTTTGTTTTTGAGTCAGAGTCTCACTCTGTTGACCAGGCTGGAGTGCAGTGGGGCAATCACAGCTCCCGCAGCCTCTACCTGCTGGGCTCAGGTGATCCTTCCACTTTAGCCTTCCAAGTATCTGGAACTATAGGTGCACACCACCATGTCTGGCTAATTTCTAAAAAATTATTGTAGAGACAGAGTCTCATCCTGTTGCCCAATCTGGTCATGAACTCCTGGGCTCAGGCAATCCTCTTGCCTCGACCTCCCAAAGTACTGAGATTATAGGCTTGAGTCACCATGTCCTGCTTCATTCATTCATTTTTAACATAAGTATTAAATGTCTGCTCTTGGCCAGGCATATGCTAGGCATGAGGAATATGTCCTCAGAGAAATTGCAGTCTATGAGCTGGATGCTAGGTAGTAAGGGTGCAGTCTTCTCTTTTGCTTCTCCCCTTCCTGCTTCAGGTTCAGTGCCTCTGGAATTGAGGGCAGGGAGAGGCAATAGAGAACAAGGCTGCTCCCCTTGTCACCTGCTGGGGATAGAAAGTTGACCTCAATCACTCTGTGCCTTGGTCTTTGTTTTTGTTTTTGTTTAAAAATGTGGGGTACAGCCGGGCTCAGTGGCTCAGCCTGTAATCCCAGCACTTTGGGAGGCTGAGGTGAGTGGATTGCCTAAGCCCACGGGTTCGAGACCCTCCTGGGCAACTTGGTGAGACCTCAACTCTACAATAAAATAAAAAATTAGCTGGGAGTGGTAGTGCACGCCTGTAGTTCCAGCTTCTTGGAAGTCTGAGGCGGAAGGATCGCCGGAGCCCAGCAGGTTGAGGCTGCGGTGGCCAGGAGCGGCCACTGCACTCCAGTCTGGGTGACAGAGTGAGACTCCAACTCAAAAAAAAAAAAAAGATGTGGGGTACAGTTCAGGATTAGGTATACAAGTGGTCATCATACAGGTAAAGTTTAAGCCTCCCTTTGGTCTCCACTTTGCCTGGTTTGAGATCAGGTACCTTTATTTTATTTATTTATTTTTTTGAGTTGGAGTCTCACTCAGTCGCCCAGACTGGAGTGCAGTGGCCGCTTCCGGCCACCGCAGCCTCGACCTGCTGGGCTCCGGCAATCCTTCCGCCTCAGCCTTCCAAGTAGCCGGAATTACAGGCGCGTGCTACCATGCCCGGCTGATTTTTTGATTTATTGTAGAGATGAGGTCTCGCTGCCCAGGCAGGTCTCGAACCCGCGGGCTCAGGCAGTCCACTCACCTCAGCCTCCCAAAGGCGCAGGATTACAGGCTGAGCCACCGAGCCCGGCCAGGTACCTTTATTGATGCTGTGTTCCCATACCCTACCCCCGACCCCAGCAGTGTCCCGCTACTGCCAATACCTTTCTTATAGTATTATGGTAAATGTTGTTGGGAGCCAACATCTATAGCTACATGGCTGAGGCCTGTAAAGCTCCATCTGGAAGATCGCCTCTGACATAGGACATCAGTTATACCTATGATATTGGCATGTGATTAGTGACCAGTGAGCATATATGGCAGTAAAATTTATAAGTAAATCTCTGTACACCTGATGGAAAGTTGCACAGTAGAATTATTTTATATGACCTTGTCCCTTCTAAGTTGTACTTCTTTCTAGATATTTTTTTACTTCTATTTCCTTGTAGACTGGTTAGTCAGCTCTTGTTCCCAAAGGCAGTTTCTCCTAGGATTAAGATTAGAAACTAAATTATCATAATAGTTTTATTGCCCTGCCCCTAGCCAGGCAGGACGTTTTTCTAGTTTTGCTACATGCCGGAACTCTGTTTGCTTCAGCCCGAGGTCATTGTCATGGTAACCGTGCAGCCCATTATCCAAGAGTGTGACAGCTACTATTTGATTTTTAGAATAGACTTGTTTGGATAAAACATACATTTAAGACGATACAATTTCCATCAAAAAGATTTAAGCAGTAATAAGCATTCATAGAAAACTTTTAAGTTTTATTTGAGCTTCTAAGTTTCCTTTTCTCAGATTATGACTTTAGTTCCTGTTCCTGTAGGCCAATTTTAAGTATACCAAAATTTTCCCAACAGTGCTGTTTTTGCTTCTAATATAACAATAGGAAATTTTACATGTAGCCATGTATTAATGTACTAGGAAAAAAGATTTAAGTTTTGGGTTAAAGTCCAATCACTAGATCATATAAAAATTAAAGTTTAGGTTTATGAAACTCATATAAGTCATGGTAAGGAATGAGATTTGAATTAATTGTTATAGAATTCCAGGACATTACGTTAAATCGTAATAGGATAATAGTATAACTAACAGCTAAGTCATTTAACTAAACTTATAGATTATAGTATAGTGTTAAGTTGATAATATTAATCGTTAAAAATATTTGGAGTCAGTGAACTTGGATTGAACCTAGAGTTAACTCAGAAAAGTTTTTTTTTTATTAATCAGGGTTTAGAACAAAGAGTATAATATGAATGATTTATTGAACACTATGGAAGACATTTTGAACAATTGAAATTGTGCACCTGTGACCTTGATGTGAGTTTTGTGAAGCACGTCAGGCATTGTGGAGTTTGAATTGTCTGCTTGGAACTTGCAAGTCTTGTGATGGTCTTGTGATGCATAATTTGTAAACCGCAATATACATCATGGAATTTGTACGCCCCCAGTAAATAATTATTACACTGCTGGAGGGTATAGAAAATGGTATATAAGTTGGAAAAGGTTTGAATAAGATCGGCTCCAGTCCTGATCAGACTGTTCCCAGAAGAACTGCCTCCGAGCGGTCTTCTCGCCGTCTCCTGATTCTCCGGTGCGGGTCCTAACCCACCCTTGGTCAGTGCTGGTCACCGACAAAATGTTCAGGGTTTGCTTATGAGTGAGAACATGTGGTACTCTGTTCTTTGTTTCTGTGATAGATCATTGAGTATGATAGACTCTAAATCCATCCAAGTTGCTATGAAGTCCATATGTTTGTCCTTCTTTATGGCTGCATAAGATTCCGTGGTGTATATGTACCACATTTTTTTAATCCAGTCCAGTTTCCATGGGCAGCATTGTTGGTTCCGTGTTTTCGCTATTGTGAGTAGTGCTGCAATAAACACGCGCGTGCAGGTATCGTTTTTGTAGAATGATTTGAGTTCCTCTGAGTATATTCCGAGTAGAGATATTGCTGGGTCAATGCCTAGTTCTTTTAGAAATCACCACACTGTTTTCCAAAGAGGTTGTAGTAGTTTGCACTCTCACCAGCAGAGTAGAAACATTCCTTTTTCTCTGCATTCTCTCCAGCATCTGTTGTTGTTTGTTTTATTAATGATGGCCATTCTTACTGGGATTAGGTGGTATCTCGGTTTTAATTTGCATTTCTCTGATGATGAGTGAGGTTGAGCACTTTTTTCATGTGTCTTTTGGCTGCCCGTATAACGTCTTTTGAGAAGTGTCTATTCATGTCTTTTGCCCACTTTTTAACGGGACTATTTGTTTTTTTCCTTTTGGCATGTTTGAGTTCTTTATAGATCTTGGACATTAGGCCTTTGTCAAATACAGAGTTGGCAAATATTTTTCCCATTCTGTGGGCTGTTTCCCTGCTCTCTTGATGGTTTCTTTTGCTTCACAGACACTTTTCAGTTTGATGAGGTCCCATTTGTCTGTCTTATCTCTTATCGCATGGGCACTTGGGGTTTTGATCAGGAATTGGTTACCAATTCCAAATGCAGTCTCCTGCATTTTCTAAGGTTCTTATGGTTTGGGGTTTTACGTTTAGGTCTTTGATCCATTTAGAGTTGATTTTTGCGTATGGTAATAGGTAGGGGTCTTGTTTCAATCTTCTGCTTGTGGTCAGCCAGTTTTCCCAGCACCATTTACTAAATAGGTTCTACTCTCCCCAGTGGTTGTTGTTGGAGGTTTTGTTGAAGATGAGTTGGTTGAGAAATTGAGGAGGTTTTGCTTCCAGAATCTCTATCCTGTTCCATTGGTCCATATGCCTATTCTTGTACCAATACCAGGCTGTTTTGATTATTGTGGCCTTATAGTAAAGTTTAAAGTCTGGAAGTGTGATACCTCCCACTTTGTTTCTTTTGCTGAGGATTGTTTTAGCTATTCATGGTTGTTTATGTTTCCATATAAATTTCTGTATTGTCATTTCCAGGTCTGAGAAAAATGATGTTAGTAATTTAGTAGGTATTGCATTGAATCTGTAGATTGCCTTTGGTAGGATGGACATCTTAACAATATTGATTCTTCCTATCCATGAGTATGGAATATCTTTGTATTTGTTTGTGTCTTCTCAGATTTCTTTGAGCAGTGTTTTGTAGTTTTCTTTGTAAAGGTCTTTTGCTTCTCTGGTTAGGAAAATCTGCCTTGGTCTGATTCTCTTTGCTCCTGGGTACTTAGGCAGGTGTGGCAGTCTTTGATTATAGGAGTCATGTCATTTTCTTGGGATAGAGTTCTGCTTCGTCTCATCCAACTTCATTTCTGAGAACCCAGTCTCCCATCATACATGTTAAACTCTTCTAGGATGTCTCTCATCCTGCAGCTCTGGACTAGGAGTAGGGGATGGGGCTGTATTAACCAACCAGTGAGGGAGTGAGAGTTCATTTCCTCCTTCTTATAGGAACTCCTCCTAATCTAGATGAATGATATTCTGAAGCACACACTCTTCTTGTTTATTTGGGGAGAATATACCCACTTCCCTCTCCAGTGACAGCAGGAGGTTGGAGGAGACATGTAGAATGTTTGGCCATGAGCACTGTGTCCCAAAATATATCTTACTTAATGTGAGAAAAGGAGGAGAGAAAGCTGGGCTGGTTGCAGGTAGCAGGACCAGTCATAGGCTCCTGGGCCACTTTCTAAAACTCACTTCAGAAAGTGGAATCTTGATGTTTCTCTAAGGCGCCCCTCCTAGTTCTAGGCCTACAGGACACCCTCCCTGCTGTGCCTCATTTGTCATAGTTCCTGAAAAGCTGTCAATTAGGGGTCCTTTGGGCAAACAACTGACCTCATAAATAAATCACTCCTGGGTGGGTTCAAGGGTGCAGTTATAGGCCATTCATAAAGCAATATTGCAAACTCTCTTAACTCAGTCTTGCCTGGCCCATAGCTGACGTTGGTTGGTATCCAGTTACGGAAGTAATAGGAGTAGAGCCTGATCTCTAGAGACCCTAAACAGTGAAAATATTACAGTTATATTCTCCATATGTAATTTCAAATTTTAAAAATGCTAAAACCTAAAATAAATATATTTTTTGAAATGGCACAAAACTCAAAGCTATGTTGAAATTAAACTCATTTCTTTTCAGATGTCCTTTTTGCTGATTTTGTTTTAGGTGCTTGGTGTGGGTGTTCTGTCTTGCTGGTATCCTAAACATGTGTTTAATTTGCCCTTCAGGAAACTCAGAATTCAGCAGAGCCTTCAGAGCTTTGGTAGTGGAGTCCCAGCCTGCTCCCCTGCCTCCTTTCTTTTTAAACAATTGATACATAATATTTGCACATAGTTTTAGGGTATATGTGATATTTTGTTACATGCATAGAATGTTGTAATGATTTAGTTAGGGTATTTATGGTATCTGTCACCACAAATATTTATTATTTTTATGTGTCAGGGAAATTTCAAATCCAGTCTTCTAGCTATTTTTTTTTTTTTTGAGTTGGAGTCTCACTCTGTCACCCAGGCTGGAGTGCAGTGGCACACTCACGGCCACCCCAGCATCCATCTGCTGGGCTCCAGCGATCCTTCTGCCTCAGCCTTCCAGGTAACCGGAACTACAGGCGTGCACTACTATGGCTGGCTAATTTTTGATTTATTGTAGAGATGAGGTCTTGACAAGTTGCCAAGACTGGTCTCGAACCTGCAGGCTCAGGCAATTCACTCGCATCAGCTTCCCAAAGTGCTGAGATTACATGCTGAGCCACTGACTTCTAGCTATTTTGAAATAAACAATACATTGTTATTATAGTTACCCTACTCTGCTATCGAACAGTAGAACTTATTCCTTCTATCTAACTGTATGTTCATACCCATTAACCAACCTCTCTTCATCCCCCTACCCCAAACACCCTTCCCATTCCACTCTCTACCTCCATGTGATCAACTTTTTTCCCCAGATATGAGTGATAACATGTAATATTTGTCTTTCTGTGTTTGGTTTATTTCTCTTAAAATAAGGGCCAGTTCCCTCCATGTTACTGTAAGTAACATGATTTCATTCTTTTTGTATCCTGCCTCCTCTCTTGCTCTTCATCCCCCAATTCCAACCACCCAGGTTCTCTGGGCTGCTCTGATTGCTGATCCTTGCTGAGTACTTGGTGTTTTAGTAACCTGGCTCAGGCTGTGCCTTGAACTTGGAATCCCTTTCCCTTTTCTGCCTATTCAAATCCTTCTTATCTAACAAGGCCCAGTCCAAATGTCACCTCCAATCTTTTCTCAACCCCCACCCCTGAGAGAGTAACTTTCTCTTAATACTTGTCTGGTCATAGGACTTACTACACTACATTATAATAATTATTATCATTATTTTACATTTCCCTCTTGTGAGTATCTTGATGGCTAGGATGGGGTCTTATTTATCTTCTGTCTTAGTGCTCAATAATGGGTATTTATTATCCTCAATAATTATTAAATGAACATATGGAGAAGAAAGAGAGAAAAATGAATTGGAGTTTTGACTAAATGGTGGGGGTAGAGAGAAGAATGGGAGAGTGGGAGGAATTTTTGGAACACAAGGTTGAAGATGGGTCTTCAACAATAGGATCTTCAAGTTGCCAGAGGGGAAGGTACCAACAGCAGAAGAACACATTTTTGAAACTGGATGAAACTCTGTGTGGCTGCTTCCTTGATGTATGACTGTAGGCAAGTATTAATGTTAGTGAATAAAACATTTCTTTTTTCTTTTTTGAAAATGACGTATTGATCTACTCCTATCACACCCTGTGCTAAATGCTGAAGATGTGGTATGAACAGGCAGGCACAGTGGTACTTATGAAGCTTCTATTCTAGTATGGGGAGAAGAAGATCAATAAATACACACTAAACAGTACCCTTGTTAGTATAAGAAATAATAATGTCCTGTTCATACAAACTTTAAAAGATCTGACAATTAAGTTCTCAAATTTGCCACCGTGCGCTTATATTGGCAGCACTGTACAAACAACTTGGTAAAATTTCATAACCTTAGTATATGAGTGTTTCACAGCTTTGTTCATGTCAGCATGTAGTGGTATCTTGCTGAGTTGCATTCATTATTGTTGTCGCATGTACTTTGTATGCTGTCCCAAGAATGTCTGAGCTTGAATTAGAACAATGAACAGACATTAAATTTCTTGTTAAACTTGGCAAGAGTAGAAGTAAAACTAGGGACATGTTAGTCCAAGTTTACAGTGATAATGCCATGAAGAAAACAGCAGTGTACAAATGGATTAAATGTTTTCCAAGGGGAGAGAAAGCTTCACTGATGAAGAGAGGTCAGGATGGCCAGTGATGAACAGAACTGATGAAAACATGGGCAAAAATTAGTCAAATCATGCTTCAAAATCATTGCTGAATGTGAGAAGCATAGCAGACCAAATAAACATCAGCAGAGAAACAGCTAGAAAAAGCTTAACAGAAAATCTTGGCATGAGAGAAGTGTGTGCAAAAGTGATCCCAAAGGATCTCTTGCATCATGACAAAGTACCAGCTCACATAACACTCTCTGTGAGGGAATTTCTAACTAGTAAACAAACAACTGTGTTGGAACACCCTCCCTACTTACCTGACCTGGCCCCAGTGTTTTGTTTTCTTTTCCAGAAGATAAAGGAAATATTGAAAGGAAGACATTTTAAAGACATTCAGGACATCAAGGGTAATACACGACAGCTCTGATGGCTTTAACAAGTGGATGAGGCACTGGTGTTGGTGCACAGCTTCCCCAGGAGAGTACTTCAAAGATGACCATAGTGATATTCAGCAATGAGGTATGTAGCACTTTTTCTAGTATAAGTACACGAACTTAAATGTCGGATCTCATAAGTGGAAACCAAATGTCATCTGGCTTCCCCATGACTACCAAGGGTCATCCCATTTGTATTTAACATGAATGATTGGGTTCCCCACTTATCCAAGAAAGAATTAGTACTTCTCAAAGAGTTCCCCAACTGTGAGTACACAGTTGTCATCCTTGGATTTATCTTAAGGTATAGCCATTTCATGCTGCCAGTTAAATAGACAAAGAAGCTTTGTTGATCTCTAGTACCTCAAGAATTTTCTCATGTGAAAACTAAGAAGCTCAAAAAGACTTGTGCCTGAGTAGAAGCCCACCCTAGATGTGAGCCCAGGGAGTAGTAATTCATAAATACCATTTACTAAGCATGTGCTTTATTCCATATGAAGCTCTTTACAGACACGTTTACATTTAGAACTCCCAGCAAGCCTGGGAGGTCATTTATCAGGACTCTGGTTGCCAAAAGCAGGGATTTAGTTTGAAGACATGAGGGTGTCATCTCTGCATCACTTTCACCTCTGCTTCAACTTTCACTCTCTGCTGAGCATCTTCCTCTGTTTCTCAAACCATAGTGTGGGAAGAATGCAGTCACTGAAACCTCAAGTTTAAAATCAATCCAGAAAGTACTAGCTGTTCTCAGTCCCAAATCCAGATTGCTGAGGTTGAAAATCTGATTGACCCAGTTTGAGTGAAAATCTGATTGACGCATCTGATAGTACAAACAAAGTTCTTCAGGGCTCTTTGTGTGTTTTGGGAGTGAGGAGCATTCAGGGAGCCACTGTAATTAGGAAGATACCCCACATGGTTTCAATACAGATAGACATCATTATTGCCATTTTACAGATAAGGAAATGAAGCCATAGAGAGGGTTAATCACACACCCATAATAATAGCTAAATGGCAGAGCCAAGATCAAATTCCAAAGACAGTGCTCTTCACAAGTACACATTACTGTTGGGCTAGGCCCAAATTCTTAGAAAATAATTTTGACTCATCTCTGGGCACAGATAAATGAGCTTTTGAGGACACAGAATTCTGCTCCATCTAGCATGCCATGAACAATTCACATTTCACTAACAGAGAATAAGTGCTTTGAGCTAGTGTCGGAGTACTGGCTCCGACCTATGAGGGAGGGTTAGGACCCGCACCGGAGAATCTGGACGGCGAGAAGAGACCACTCAGAGGCAGTTCTTCTGGGAACCGTCTGATCAGGACTGAAGTCAATTTTATTCAAACCTTTTCCAACTTATATACCATTTTCTATACCCTCCAGTAGTGTGATAATCACTTGCTGGGGGCGTACAAATTCCATGCATATCACGCTTTACAAACTATCACAAGACCATCAGGAAATTTGCAAGTTCCAAGCAAACAATTCGAATTCCATGATGCCTGACGTGCTTCACAAAACTTACATTAAGGTCACAGGTGCACAATTTCAATACAGATTGTTCAAAGTGTTTTCCATAATGTTCAATAAATCATTCACATTATACTCTTTGTTCTAAACCCTGATTAATACAAAAAACTTTCTAAGTTAACTCTAGGTCCAATCCAAGTTCACTGACTCCTAATATTTTTTAACGATTAATATTATCAACTTAACACTATACTATAATCTATAAGTTTACTTAAATGACTTAACTGTTAGTTATACTATTAACCTATTATGATTTAACGTAATACCTTATAATTCAGTTAAAACTTATTCTCAAACTACCAAACTTTACTATAATTCATATGAGTTTCATATGTCTAAACTTTAATTTTTATATAATCTGATGTTTGAACTTTAATACTATGCTATATCCTATTAAGCTAATACCTCGTCATTAATTCTTTTATAAATCATATAGTAACTATTATATTTGAATAATGTAGCAAAAGGAAACAAAACAGCAAGCATAAATTTACTCAAATATACTATAAAATGTAAATGCAACTATGAGTGTATATGTATATATTTTATCCTAACAAGTCTACTCTAAAAATCAAATAGTAGCTGTCACATTCTTGAACAAGGAAATGCATGGCCACCATAACGGTGGCCATGGGCTGAAGCAAACAGAGTTTTGGTAATTAACGAAGCAAAAGAAAACGTTCTGCCTGGCTAGAGGCAGGGAGACAAAACTATTATGGTAATTTAGTTTCTAATCTTAGCCCTAGGGGAAACTGCTTTCAGGAACAAGAGCTGACTAACCAGTCTACCAGGAAATAGAAGTTTTAAAATATCTAGAAAGAAGTACAACTTAGAAGGGACAAGGTCATATAAAATAATTCTGCTGTGCAACTTTCCATCAGGTGTATAGGGATTTACTTATAAGTTTTACTGCCATGTATGCACACTGGTCACTAATCACACGCCAATATTATAGGTATAACTGATATCCTATGTCAGAGGCAATCTTCCAGATGGACCTTTACAGGCCTCAGCCATGTAGCTATAGATGTTGGCTCCCAACAAGCTAGGCTACCTGCCATAGAAGATTCTAACTGTACAATCAAACTAAAGGTAGGTGTCATCCACCAAAAACTGTAACTTTGGTTTTAAGAGTTGAGGAACAGTATGTGGCTACAGGTGCCTGCCATTGCACCTTGATCATTTTTTCAAGTTTTTGTAGAAATGGAGGTCTCAGTATGTTACTCAGGCTGGTCTCCAACTCCTGGCCTCAAGCAATTCTCCAGCCTTGGCCTCCCAAAGTATTGGGATTACAGATATGAGCCACTTAATCTATCTTTTGTGTTATAAGTTTTCATTTTTCCTTTGGCAAAAGCTGTTTGGAAGAATATTCATTTTACATGTGTGACTCTGTGGAATGCTTGACCACTAAGTCTGGTAAATAGCTAGTCACTCTTTGCCACTGTGGCCACAATCAGGTAGGCAAGCCTCTATGAGTAGCAGGGACTGGTTGGCAGTTTACCATACTCATTTCTTCTTCCCAAGAACAGAATAGCTTGCATTTCTTAGCTTTCATTGCAGTTAGTGAGCTATGTCCACATGACTGAGTTCTAGCTCATGGAATTTAAGCAGAAGCGACACACCCTACTTCCCAGTTGAGGCCCCTAACTCCCCTCCTTCCCATGCACAATCCTCCATTTTCTTCTTCGTATTGCTAGTCTGAAGCACATATTCAAATTATGGGTATGTGTTGAGGTTTGTGAAGACCACAAGATGGAATGACCCTGTTTCTCGATTGCCACTTGGAGGAAAGCTGTTTGCTCTTCAAGAATACCAGCTTAGACTTCACACTGGGGAGGAATAGCTTCAATGAAGTTAAGCTAGTAAGATTTGGAGGTTTATTTGCTGAAGCAGCTAATTGATACAATGTGGATTCTCACTGGTTTCATCACTTCTGGCAAATCAGTCTAACATCTTTCTTTTATCAGTACTACTACCACCCATGCCTTCCACTGTACTTTCAAAGAGAGTGGCTACTTTTGGAGATTTCTAATTTATTGAAGTCACTGTGTGGAGACCAAAGCAACTCCATCTTGGCTGCCAATCCACCATGTTGACTTCTAATTACCCTTGTTGTGGGAAGGCTTCTAAGATTTCTGGTTCGTCTATGGCTCCTTGTGTAAGAGTACATACTTACTGTAAATCCTGCCCTGAGGTCAAACAACTTTGATGTCATACTTTAGTTGTCCTGTATATCACTTCTAAGTCACATATGCCCGAATGGCATACAGGCCCTGGATCTAGAGGATAATGGTGCAGGAATCCACCATCTTGTTTGTTCTGTTTCTGTCTATATGTCCTTATTAAATGTTTCTTTCAAGAAACTGGATTTATCAACCTCCTTCTTCAGCCTCTCAGCTTCCTTGAACTTTGGGGATAGGTTTACCTAGACTAGTCACTGTGGGACAGCTATTAATCTTTCTTGATTATTGGTGGTGCTGGATTTATCAACCTCCTTCTTCAGCCTCTCAGCTTCCTTGGACTTTGGGGATAGGTTTACCTAGACTAGTCACTGTGGGACAGCTATTAATCTTTCTTGATTATTGGTGGTGCTGCAGCTTTTATGAAGTACTATGGAGGGGGATTCCCCAAAATCAGAATTTATTTATAGAAATTTTTGTTTATTCTCACATATTTAAATATAGTCACCTTGAAAGTACTCTTTGTTTGATGCAATACACCTATCGAGATGCTTTTTCCTCTGCTCAAAATATTTGCCTTTTAGTGCTTCTGCTGTTTTTTGTTTCACCTCTTTTATATTGGCAAAATGTTTCCCTTTAAGGACTTTTTTCATTTCCCTGGATGAAAAAAGTCACTTGGGGTTAGAATCAGATGAATAGGGAGGGTGGGGAACAGGGGTTGTGCTGGTTTTGGTCAAAAACAGCTGAATACTCAGCACATGAGGGAAGGTATATTGTCATGGGAAGAACAAGTAACTTGTTTGCCACAACTCAGGACATTTCTTCTGCACCTCGTGATGCAACCTTCTCAAAACTTCCAGATAAAAACTTTGGTTGACTGATTCAGAGGAACAAATTCCTACAAGGGACCTGCTCCCCAAAAGATAATTGAAGGACGATGGCACCAGTGAGACTCGGTACCCTTTGAGGCCAAGAGATTTATTAGAGCAGCGGCTA
>NW_007253296.1:1297303-1299029 GCF_000164805.1 Carlito syrichta
TATTATATGCTAATACTACTTACACAATGCTATGGAAGCTCTTCGTTATAGCTTAAGTCAATTCCTAAAGAATGTGGCCCAGTCCAAAGATCACACTGGGCTCTACAGGATGTGGCCCAGTCCAAGGTTCACAGTTGGCCACCTTTTGGAACAATAGTCTACAATCTCTTAACAAAATGGCTATTCTAAAGTCCTATATATCTATCCTAATTTCTATGAAAGTTTCCAATTCCTAATTTTAATATATAAAGCTGATTAGCAGCAGCAAAGCTTCTAAAATCCAAATATAAACTGTAAACGTACTAAGGCCAAAACCACAATAGTAGAAAATGGAGACAATGAAATTTCTAAAGTTAACTATATTCTTATTAAGCCTAAAAATATCATGATTGATTATGCTTGAACTAACATGATTCCTTGATGTAGCATGACCTATTCTACAATACCTTCTATGAATAAAATAAATTCAATTTCTATAATAAGTGAAGGACAATGGCGCCAGTGAGACTCGGTACCCTTTGAGGCCAAGAGATTTATTAGAGCAGCGACTACAGGGAGAGGGAAGGAGGTCTGTAACCGCCTGATAGGAAAAGGGAGTGAGAGAGAGAGGGCGAGAGAGAGGTCTGTATTTATCGGTTTTGGGAGGGGGCGGCCTGTGCTCTCTGAGCCTGGCCGTGCCAGCCAGAGTCATCTTAGGGTCTTTATTGGAGGGAGCTATGAGGTAGTATTCCTATAGGGAGATAATGTTTGTACATGAGTTTAAGTTTCACGTGCGCGGGAGAGGCAGGAATTTACGGCCTTTGTTGTCTTTGTTAGGTTCCCTAGTGTTGGCGCCATCTCGGGAGACATCCTTCTGGCTGTTCCCCATGCCTTTCATTCCCACCTTTTCTGTTTATTTGGGAGAGGGGCGTCGTTATTCTTTCTGGCTGCTTCCTGCTGGATGTGGGCGTTGTGGGGTGAGGTGGGGGAAGGGCACAGAACCAGCCAGAACAGGACCCAGAGATAAGCGCTGAAGGTGAAGATTTCTGAAGGCGAGAGTTCTATAAAGGTCCCTTGTAGATGTAGAATGGCGACTTGTTCCGGCCATTCCTCTATCGGGCACGAGGTTGGTAGCAGCCAGCTGTCTTGAAGCAGACTGTGGAGGTAGATAGAGAACCTGGAAGAGAACATATCTTAAAAGAAAAAATTAGATAAAAATTGGGTTGTTATGGGCTGTTATAACCCTGGATTTTATTGTAATGGGTTGATAGTTGTTAAGTAATTAAGGCTGGTATGGGGTTGGAGGTGGTTTGGATGGAAGGGGCGAGTATGACTGTAATAGTAATTGGTTGACTGTTATTCGAGAGAGCTCTGCCAGGCGCTGTTGGAGAAACCTAAAAACACATGGAGCCGCTGACAAGAGGATAAATATAGCAATTAGTGGAGTTAGAACAGGAAGAAGCCACGTTAGGAGCTGGGGTTGCCACCACCCTGAGAATGGGCTTCCGATCAGGTCTTCTCTTCGTTTTTGGAGATTTTCTTGTAGTTGCTTAATTCTGTCCTTGACTATTCCTGATTTATTGGCATAGAAGCAACATTCCTCCTTAAGAAACAGGCATATTCCTCCCTCTTTTGCTGTTAGTAGGTCTAGTCCCCGTCGATTTTGGAGGACCATGTCAGCCAGGGAGTCTAGTTGTGTTTGTAAGTCTAGTACTGTGTCTGCCACCTGTTGTATGTCCTCGATCAG
>NW_007253297.1:0-32794 GCF_000164805.1 Carlito syrichta
GCAAAACTAATTAAGGAGGCAGGCTTGAAGGAGAGAGGAAGGGGGAGGGAGAGAGAGAAAGAGGGTTCAGACACAGGAGAATGTAGGCAAGGGCAATAACAGGAAAGTATTACATTTTTTGGAGAAAGGTTATTTATTGATGCAAAAATAAACTGACTGCAACAGGTTAGATGAGGTAAATGCAAGTGTGTATGCAAGGGGAGGGTCACCCTCTCACTGTGATTAGATGTATGGCCCATCAGGCCACTGCTTCCTGCTTCCAGACCCCGCTAGGGTCACCATTACCATTTCTGAAAAGTCATCATTTTCCCCTCCCCCTCCAGGTTGGTAGGAAGTTCCTCTTAGCAAGACTTTCTTAATTCATCAAATCTGAGGACAGAGGAATACAGATGCTGAAAGGTGCAGACAAGACTTTTTAAAGTGAGAGGTCTCTGACAACACTTGTCTGCTTTGCAGTCATGTCCTCAGACAGATCCCAAAGAGCCATCACCTAGAGGTAATTCAAGCCTCAAGCCAGTGGGCCTTACAATTATTTCTCTCAGAAGTCATTTGCGTTTTTTTTTCTTTTTGTCTGCAATTGGTTGGTCTAGACATTCATGTCTCCTGAAATTACAACTTATACAGTCCCCAGAGGAAATAATTCTTCCCAGGAGAATTTTCTCCAAGCAGTTTTCAGGAGAAGCAATCATGTTCTTCTTCTTCCAAGTCAGGCTTAGTTTGTATCTGAGTTGGTGGTTTTCTGAAGAGCTTAGGTGAATTCACTCTTAGAAGATGGAATGCTATTCTCCTGACATGAGTCTCCTTCTCAGGGCCACCTGCCTGCATTGGTTCAGGTAGGTCTAACGGGTTCACGCTCTCTCTACAAACAGTAGAATATACTCCTTAAAACTCAAGTCTGGCTCCCCCAGCCTACCATGTTTAAAATAAACATAAGAGTCCTTAAGATGGTCTATAAAACCCAGGGTGCTCTGGGCCCCTACCCACCTTTTAGCCTTATAGTGTGCCATTCTCATCTTCACTCTCCATATAAAACCACCCGAGACTTCACTTCTTATTTCTTGGAACCACCAAGCCCTCTGACACCACAAAGCCTGGAACCAGTTTTTCTTCATTGCTGAAATGTTCTCTCGCCACAGACTTCACATAGCTGACACCTTCTGCTTCCAGATCATGTCGTTGGAGAACTCTTCCCTGCACAAACACTTCTCCACTCCTTTGCTATCTATTCCCAAAGAACCTTCCTTCTTTCCTTTACAGCGCTCGCATAGCCTTTATTGTCCATTCACCATTCTGAATGGTAGAATGGAGATTGTTTGAGTAAGTGTCCATCTCCCTACTTAATCATAAGCCCTAGGAGAACAAGGTCTTTGTGTGGTTTGTTAACCCTTAGACCCCCAGCACATAGATGCTCGATAACTATTTGTTGAATAAATGAATGCATATATGCTTGTTTTTATTTCCTCTCTGCCCATCCATCCACCATCCCCTCCACTCTATGAAACCTGCTCTTTCCAAGGTCACAGTGACCACTCAAAGAACCAGTCTAATGGATACTTTTTCATCCTTGACTTCCTGGACACACAGGCCATAAACTTCCATCTCAAAACTTCCTGCCACATCAGGTTCTCCAAGCTTTGTTTCTGGTCTTTTGCATCTCTTGCTAGACTATCCCCCTCTGTCCTATTGGCATATCCATAAGTTCTTCTCAAGGACCACATCTTCTCCTAAGACACTTTCTCTGATGACCTCTACTCTTCCTGAACTACAATTCTTATCTACTACTAAATTCCAAACTTGTAACTACATCCTAAAACTCAGAACAACACTGTGTACATTGTTGGCACTCAATAATTATTTGTTTTATATATTAACTCCAGCTTAACACTTTTGTAAGATTCAATACAGAATAAGCATGAATGGCACAGGCTATGAATTAAGTAGACTTGACTTTGTTCATTTATTTATTCATTAAGTCAATAAATGTTAATTTTTATGAGGGCTTACTATACATTAGATAAAATATAGAATGTTCAGGAGGTACAGAGGTGAACAAAAGAGATATGATCCCAACTCCCCAAGATTTGAATCCCAGGTCTGCTACTTATTAGCCAAGCACACACGCCAGAGGTCAGCAAGCTTTCTCTGTAAAGGTCCAGAGAGTAATTATTTTCAGCTTTGTGGGCCATGAGGTCCTGCTGTAATACTAAAATCTGCCACCATAGTGTGAAATCAACCATAGACCATATGCAAGTGAATAAGTGTGACTATATTCTATTTTTATTTTTTTAGAGATGGGATCTTGCTCTGTCACCCAGACTAGAGTGCAGTGGCACAATTGTAGCTCACTACAGCCTTGAACTCCTGGGTTCAATGACTGGCTAATTTATTTTTCTTTTCTTATTTTAAGTGACAGGAGTCTCACAATGTTGTGAACTCCTGACTTCAAGTGATCCTCCTGCCTCAGCCTCCTGAGCAGGAATGAGCCACCAAGCCCAGCTATGTATTCTAATAAAACTTAACAAAAAACAGGCAGTAGGATTTGACCTACAAATATTGTTTGCCAACTCCTGGTACAAACTGATTTCTTAATATCTACTATGTTTAGTTTTCTTCTATACAAAGTTTATAGAGTATTAGACCTTCTTCCTTCTCCTTTTCCTCTAACAAGTTTCCATATACTTTATTCCTATCCCTTTTTTAAAAAACTAGTGCTTTCTTCTTATGTCTTCTAAGACTTATGGAACCAACTCTTTTATTATTTATTCCCCAAATCATTTAATCACCTCCCCACTTCCAATTATATTCCTCTAAACCCAAAGACCCCACCCACCTCCAGCAGGTCTCAGAAAAGTCTGCCTTGCACCACTCTTTTTCTTTAAAAGGAAAATCAATGAACACACAAATAACAGTAAAAGCAAACACATGCTGTTGGTGGCTATCCAACCCCATCTGTATCGTATTCAAGCTCCTGGTCCCTGCTGGTCTGTTCAGCTTCAGTTCCCAATGCCCTTTCCATCCTACCTTCTGGTACCTTGCATTTCACTGCTTCACACCGAAACGCAGAACATGTATTGTTGTTTCACTCCTCTTCTCATGCCACATCCCCTCATTCTAGCCTTTTGTGTATAACCCTACTTGTTTCCACTCAACATTAACCACACCAGGAATATGCCCTCACCTTCTGAGGCTGAACTGCAGTTCCTCTATGTGCCCGGGCACCTCCCCACAAGGGGGACCAATTGCCTCCGTCATTGGAGAAGCAAACATTTCAGTGTTATAAGAGTTCAACAGTACTAACACTGATGAAGCATTTTCCTATGCGACCTTCAAGACTCTCCTCAAAGACAACCAGCCCAGGAGCTGTGCTATGTACTTTACATACATGAATTCACTTACTTACCCCAACTCTGAGGTTGGTTCAGGTGTTTCTGCTCTAACTCCATTTATACAGCCCTGGAAAACGTCACATTCTGCAAAATCACACACTACGCATAACAGGGCATATGAAGAAAAAGAAGGTTAGGGGCGGACCCCTCAAAATCTATGGACCTTTGTAACCAGAGCACGAATAACAACAATCAGTAAACCCTAATTCAACACCAGCTGGTTAAATTTCTACTGGCATTTGCAGCCAGTATCACAGACAGAATTAAACACGGAGACCCCTGCTTTCTCTCTTAAAAGGTAAACTACAGACGGCAAGTGTTTCTAGCGTTTTTTTTTTAAATTAAATTCTGATCCTAGATATACCCTTCTTTAATGAGTATAATGTGCTAGCACAGAGAGCACTGTCTTCCCCCCTGCTGCCTCGGCACTCTCAACGTCTGGGAGGGCAAAGCCCCTCAGAAAACCAAGTAATTCTCGAAGCCTAAATCCCACTAAACCTGCAGGAGATGCAGATGCTTTGTAGATATTCAGCTTGTTTCTCCAAAGGTCTTCAACTATGGCTAAGGCTTCCTCTTTAAATATGATAAAGTTTGCCTCTGATTGTTTCTAACAGTAACATGCTGTGGGAAGTGAACAGTAACATGCTGTGGGAAGCGAACTAGAAAAAAAGAAATTCATGTTTTACTGGCATGACTTTCTTATTTACTAATAACATTTCAAGTTTTCATATAAAAGAAAACACTGCAACAGAATACAGTGTACCCATTTTAAAAATAAGGAAGCTAAAGTTTAGACTAGAGACTAAATCACTTGCCCAAGATTATCAAGGGAAAGAGCTAGGATTCAAAGTTAGGCCTTGTAATTCCAGATTTGTGCAAGGAAGGAAGGAACGATACAGGCGGGGTGGGGGAAGGAAGAAGTGAGCTGAGCAGAGGGAAGGAAAGGAAGAAGGAAAGAATAGAAGAAGGAAGGGAGGTGGAAGGGATATTAGCATCTATAAAGGTATTCTACATGGAACAGAGAGAAGAGGAAAAGTTGGATGATCACTGAAAATGGAAAGTCTTTTAGAGAAAAACAACCAACATGTACACAAACTATACATTCTCTCTCAAGGAAAGAATTAAAATCACTATTAATACATAAGAAGAATCACATTTTAAAACCCTTTTTCCTGGCCTCATATTCACTGAGCAAACATAAAAATGTATCCTTAACTTGTATTTGTTTTCTGCTTAATAAGTGGAAGAAAATAAAAGCTATGAAACATTCTGTGACTACAAACTGTATCAGAGATAAATTTTAATATTAGAGATTTAGTAAGCCTGAGAACTAAATATTTAATATGAACTCTAAGACATTTGTGTAAATAAACTTGTGGCGGTTTGGCTGACATCCCACCATCTATTCCTAATAAGTCTGTGCTCAAATAAAAAGTCTCAGAAATGCAAGAAGTGACGGTCAGGATTACTATCATTATTATAATTAGCAAAGCACACTTAGGCAAAATAATAGAATATTTAAATAATGATCTAAGAGGATTTCCTGACTCACCTGTTGTTACTCTCAAAAAGAAATGGTAACTTAAACTACACTGAAACTGTGAGTATTATATACACTGAGGTTCTTTATCATGACAGCTATTCTGTGTATCTAATACTTAAAACCAACAAAAAGTTTCTCTTAAGGGATTTTAAAGTCCTCTGTCACCTTCCTCTTATCATAGATGACACTTCAGTGATCTATAGATGGGCGTCTCTCAAGGAAAAAGAAAACAGTTCATTGAATGTCAGAGGGAAATCAGAGACTACTTAGATGGGGAGACCGAGGCCCAGAAAGGCAATTTCTGCAGGGTCAGACTACAGGCCCATGCAGAGGCATGTTTGATTTCATGGCTGCAGTAACTGCAAATAGTGGACTTTGTAAGATAGGTTGAAGAGAATGGCCTTTGGTCTTATCTTAAGATAGTATATATCATGAAAGTAAGATAAATGGTTTAATGGTAAAAATAAAGGTCAGCAAGTAGTTAGTATTGAAAACAGAGCATTCAAGGTGACATGTTCCTAAAGTAAAAAAGACAGAAAAAATAAGATTAAACATACATAAACTGCAAGAGATAAGGTAGAACAGCCGAATCTTAGCCTGCGGGGGGGGGGGGGGGGATGTCTTATCATATAAAGAAAAGACAGGTAATTCCAGAACAAATGAGTCAAAACACTTAGAGACTAGATTTAAATGATTATGTAATTTGATTAGTGATGAAAACTTTTGAACACATTTGCTTCCATTGGATGATTGGTTCTGTAATGTGGGCCCTGTGGCTTAGGGGTGAGGAGCTATAATTAAATCTATTTTGAACTTCTACTTGCCTAGAAATAATAATACTTTATAAAGTGAACAGTTAATAAAATCATGTATGGTCCCTCACATTTAACCTGAGTCCGAGAACCAAAATTGTTGGCTCCTTAGCTTATAAGTGAAAGTTTAATTTCAGAATCAGGAAGCATTTTGATACACTAATGTTTATTAATTTTCCTGAAAATTTAACCACAATTTTTATCACTTTACCCAGAATTTTCTGTAAGTACAGATTTAACAGTTGCCTAATTTGGCTGTCAATTATCAAAATAACTTCTAAGACTTTTAAGTAATCGGTGTAATTGTGGGGGAATTTATAAACTGTGGCCAAGCATCTCACTACTCCTCCTCCCCCCAGAAATTACCATTAGAGTAACCTACATAGCCAAGCAGTTTTTAAGAATTAAAATTCCTTGCTGCTGAAATGTAATTCAACAGTAATTGGTTAAAAGAATCTTTATACATCCCATGCATCTCTAGAGAAATTAATTCTAGATTGTAGGTAGAATCAACTTTTCTGACCTTTTGCCAAAGCATTAACCTTTTAGTCATTTCTCAAGAACCCATTATGTGGCTCAATTACTGTGGACTATGTGTGTCTCTGGTTGAAATGCTGATGACAGTGATCAGCATTAAAAAGTATTGTGCCGGGCACCGTGCTAAGTGCTTTGTAAGCATCATGCCATTTATTACTCACAGTAACCCTATGCTCTAGGGACTTTAATTATCCCTATTATGCAGACAAGGGAATTGAGGTTGAGAATTTGGACACTGCCCATCTACCTCCAGAGCCCATGACCTTAAACGTGCACACTGCACCCAGACAGCA
Organism: Carlito syrichta; assembly: GCF_000164805.1. Taxonomy (NCBI): domain Eukaryota; kingdom Metazoa; phylum Chordata; class Mammalia; order Primates; family Tarsiidae; genus Carlito; species Carlito syrichta. The sequence continues at coordinate 6,572 of NW_007253297.1, forward strand.
GGTATAGCATATAATCTAACACCTCCGGGCAGGAGTTCTTGGAATGCATTCTCAATAAAAAATGGAAACCCTCATAGAAAAGCAAAGCAGGTCTAGGAAACAAGGTCACGATCCAGGGCAGAAGTCCCCAGGGGGCCTCTTAGGGTGATTGCTATTTTTCTCCTTTGACTAGGTGACTATAAGTATGAGGTGGAAGGTAAGAAGGTCAGAAGGCAATCGGTGTCTCCTGGTGGAAAAAAAGTGTACTTCATGGCACACATAGCTGCCGAGCTTCTTCTAAGGTTGGCCTTGGGTCAGCGCACTGGGTATGCATGTTAAAGACTTTGGCATCAAAAAGTGCTTGTCTTTCCCAGGGACTTTCCTAAAATGACCATTCGTTTTATTTCAACGAGGAGGGCAAGCTGGCCACATGCACTGGATATACTGCCTTCAGGCAGAAAACTAATACAAAGAAAGAGGAAAACGCTTTCTCATGTGTCAATGCTTCAGTGTAAAAGGCAAAGCTAAGACTATGGCCACATCAGCAGAAAGGTCTTTGATGTCAGAAAGTGACCACCAAGGGCTTGCTGCTTGGGAAATTATAGATGTCAGGGGTCTTCAGACTCTGAAAGGGCCATTTTGTGTTACAAGTCAACTAAATCCATTTTTTTTAAAAAAGAGTAGATTCCAAAAGTAGAATTTAAATCATCCTTGATAGCAAAAATTTTTTTTAAATGTTCCGAAAAGAACTGGCTATTTACTTCAGAGGTGCAGGCAAAGCACAGAGATTTTCAGAGTAGTAAAAATGACCCTATGATACTATGATGATGGATACCTGTCATGCATTTTTCCAAATCCACTGAATGTATAACATCAAGAGTGAACACTAATGTAAAGTGCAGACTTTGGGTAATAATGAAGTGTCAACATAGATTGCGACAAATGTGCCACTTTGGTGAGGGATACTGGTAACCAGGGAGGCTGTGCATGTATGGGTGTGAGGAACACAGGAAATCTCTGCACCTTCCCTTGGCTTTTCTGTGAACTTAAAACCGCTCTAAAAAATAAAGAATTTTTTAAAGTTGCTTTTAACCATTAAAAAAAAATCAAATATTTCAAGACCCTATTTTGGGGTTTTGACCAAGAAAATGCCTAAGAACAAGAATTTTAAAAGTGAACTCTATGGCTACGATACCCATTTGTACTTTGTTTATCACAGCACTAATTCATGTATTTGGAAAAGAGATGTATGGTGTATACGTAAGGTACATACTCAATTTATGAATATTTGTGGACAAATGGATTCACTGACTCCTTGAAGCTATTGGAAAGGCCCAGTGGTTTTTGTAGCTTAAAACGGGAACCACTGCTCTAAAGTTAGTAATTTTAGAGTTTCTTACTGTTGTTTTATCCTCAACTCACTTCCTCAAAATTTAACAAAACTAAACTACTTTATAAATTTTGCATAAATGTATGTATGTAATACAATGTTCCCCATGTAAAAAATACTCTAGTTATTAGATATTTTGCATCTTCCATTGATTAACTCAAGGCAACATTTCCTTTGCTTGTCTTCCTCCTCCCATCTCTTTTCAAAGAAAGTACTTGCCTACCATGCCATTGTCGGGGATTTGCTTACATGTTAGAGGATCTAAGAAGCCCTATAGTATGGAAATTTATATGACTTTATTTAAACCTGCATTTCCCAATTTTCTTATGTTTCCTACAAATTAACTTCCAGGTTTCTACAGCAGTGATTCCCAAACATAAACAAATTTTAGAATCTTCCAGAGAGCTAGTAAAAACACAGATAAATGGGCTCCATCCCCACAGTTTCAGGCTCAGTAGGCTTGGGGTAGGCACAGAGAATTTGCGTTTCCAGCAAGGTCCCAGAGGATGCAGGGGCTGCAGGTTCCGGACGATACTTTGAGAACCACTGAGCTACTTAACACCATTGGAGATGAAGTTCTAAATGCCTTAGCTTATGTCAAACTCATGAATGAAGATTTTAGATCAAAATGAAAAGTACTTTCAGAATGTTCCAGTTGTCTTCCCTGCCTATGAGTGAGATCCTGGTAGTACTAAGTGTCCATAAAAATAGGCACAGTTACTCATATTCATAAAATTGTATTTTGATTCCTATCAAGATTATGCTAATTAATGAATTGAAAAAATTCTTTAAGTATGTGATTTTAATACATACCTGGAAAGCTACTAGGAAACTAAAATCAATTTTACAATGAACTGAATAATAATTTATATTATTTGAAAGTAAGAAAACATTAAAACAAATAAACACTGAGGAAATACATATGACTCCAAACTAAGAAAATCATAAAATCTGACGACATAATGATTTTTCTTTCTGGAAGTCACAGCATGGTTAACATTTTGCTCTCTTGGCTTTCTTGCCTGTTGTAATTGCACAAGAATGCAACTTTATAAGCTCTTAGTATTATATGAAGAACACATTAAATCTCTCTAACACAGTTTACTAATTCCGATATAATTGACTCATTGTTTGCATTAGGAATGACAAGGTGACTAACAAAACATAAATTATTACTTTAGATATTATTTCTCATTTAATGAATGGTCAGAAAGATTTCAAAACTGAAAACCTGGATACCTGATAAATTAAAAAAGGAGAAGAACCGTTTTATTGTATTATGAGCTGTGCTGAAATTTCCAAAAATATACTCCAAGTTAACTGAGAAAGGAAACTGCCTCAGTGACATTAGTGCAAATAAAAATCACACTAAGAAAATACCATTTTCAATATCCTTCATGCTAATTAAGCTACTATGGAATGTATATTAAAAAACAACATAAGATTAACTAATCTCCTTGTCAATGTTTGTTTCACACCAAGAACATTGAGGGAATGCTTTTATATTCCCAAGGTTTTAGACGTCTTTTAACATGCTGAACAGTTGTTATGTATGTGTGATATGTGTAAGTTTGAAAAGAACCTGGATTGAGAGTATGAGTAAGACATGTGATGAACAAGTCAAGGGCTGTCACCATGCTCAAGCCTGAATGGAAGGAGACTGGCAGAGACATGCCAAAATGCCACATTACCAAGGGTGACTCTTCACTACTCTGTCCTATAAGAGACTGCTTTTGACAGGAGATGTCAACTATGCATGAGATATGTCAGCTACCCTGGGATCCAAATTATGAGAAAGAAAATAATGACTAAATTTTTTTTTAGTTTTCCTTGGTGTGTGTGCGGGGGGGAGGTAATAGGAAAATAATAGTATTGGGTAGGTAAAATCGTGGCATATGAAGATGGTAACTTGGGGATGACAATAATTACTATATTCAGGTGATTAATAATATAAATCATTGCTATTTATTATCAAAACAATAAAGAAGAATCCTTTATTGAGCACTTTCCATCTCCCCAGGAGATGCTACATGCCTTAGATCTATACTGTCCAGTGCAAAGGTCACAAGTCACATGTGGCTGTAAAGCACTGGAAAAGTGGCTTGTTCAGACAGAGGAACTGAACTTTTAATAGTATTTAATTTAAAACTATACTTCAAGACATACTTTAGTTGTTGGAGATCTTTTAAATATGTTTGAAACAACTTAGTTACATGAATTTACTTTTTCACATACTAATTTTATAAAATCTAAACACAGTAATTCAGATGAAAATTGTGCCCAAATTGTGATGTGAGGGAGGTATAAAATACACACCCAATACTGAAGACAGCATGAAAGACTTAATTAAAAGATTTAGTATAAAATGCAAAATATCTTAATAATATTTATATTGATTATATGTCAAAATGATACTATTTTAGACAGATTGGGTTAAATTAATTTCACCTGTTTCTTTTTACTTTTTAACTAACATTTAGCAGTCAGTCTCTATTTATTTTTTTTAAGTAGAGAAGAGGTCTCACCATGTTGCACAGGCTGGTCTTGAACTCCTAGCCTCAAGCGATCCTCCTGCCTCGGCCTCCTGAGTAGCTGGGGACTACAGGTGCCACTACCACACCCAGCTAATTTTTGGATTTATTGTAGAGACGAGGTCTTGCTATGTTGCCCAGGCTGGTCTTGAATCCCTGGGCTCAGGCAATCCTCCTGCCTCAGCCTCTCAAATTGCTGCGATGACAGGTGTGAGTGACCGCACCCAGTCTCTTTTTTACTGTTTTTAATGAAAGTACTAAAAAATGTTAATCTATATGCATGGTTTACATTCTATTTCTATTGGAGAGCACTGCTTTAGTGAATTATCTCATTTAACGCTCACAAAAACTCCCCAGAGCACATACTGCAGTATTACCTCCATTTTATAGATGAGAACACAGACCTAGAGATAACAGGAAACATGCCCAAGTTCACGTAGTTAAGAATCAGAGCTAGCCTAGCCTAGATTTTCAACAGGTACTTTGATTGTGGTCACATCTCAAAGCACAATGAGGCACATCAGTTAGCATTACTGGGAATTCGGCATTCAAATTATAATTTACTACCGTGCTTGGATACCCAGGCTACAAAGTTAAAGTCATAAGGTTCCGTGCCTCTCATAAATTCAATCTTTTAAGATTAACCTGGTTGTCATAAATATCACCAAACATTAACAATGAAGAGGGAAAAAAAGACCATTACTATAGCCTGTCTTACCAGAGGAAGGATTCAAATTAAATTCCATCAAATCACACTGAGCCAACACACTCTGACAAGCACCTCACATCCAAAACCCCAAGAGTCTTTTTTTTTTTAAATTTGTTCCCCCTTTCTCTTCACCATGACACAAAAGAAAGCCCTGTAAAATGCTGAATGGGGTAAAAGAAAATGCAACAAAGTTAATAGGGGGCTATAGATGGTCCTTCAGAATTTGTGAAAACACAAAAACAAGAGGGCGTATTTCCATCACTGCACAATATTGTTTTTGTTTAGGAGCCAAGTCCCAGTCTTGAAACGTGTGGGTAATAAATCAGCAGGCATTATTTTAAATCAACCGGTTTTATAAAATAAGCCAAGAGTTGAAAGAGGCAGGACTAATTACCAACATTCCTTGATGAATTACTTAGCGGCGTGTGCTAAGTCAATGTACGTCTACGTCTTGATCCCCAATTTTATCCTGTACTTATTTCCCAGGAGGTAAAAAGAACATGGGGCTAATTAAGGCACCGATCTCCACAGCCAGAAGTACTCAAGGTAAGATTTCTTTCAAAAAAAAAAAAAGAAAGAAAGAAAGAAAAGAAAAGATTCTTTGCCTGGTACTTATTAATCTAATTTTTACTACTTCACTAGAAAAACAGAGCTAATCTTATCACCTTTAGGCAGTCTGAACTACCATGCAGTGTTCAGAAAAAAATGTTACATATTTGTAATTTAGCCAATAAGAATTTCTTAAGCCTTTCCTAACCGGCAGGAATGTCTCTGGTTTGTCACTTCTAATTAAGTCTCAACAAAATTTCCAGTCCCTAAATTTTAATTATACAAAACCCAGGGCCAATAAGGGAGATTACGACAAAGTTATGCCTTGTGGTAAGGTAGCAGAAATCTGAATTTTGCTTTTCATTTTGGGCCTCTTAAATACTTTTAAAACTTATTCACGACCGGATGATTCAAATCCTTTTGCTCATGTTTAATTTTCAGGACCCTTACACCTTGTTATCTTTCTTCTAAGAAAGACCACTAGAGTTACACAGTGTGCATAAGTCTAGTAACCTCATCTGACAGAACTCTGCTCCTCAAAAAGTTGTGGGTGACTCTTAAATAAAACACATTAGAGCTATCCACTTTAATTATATGGAGAACACATGCATATGTTCTCCTATATTTAAAAACAATAATAATAATAATAAGCCCTTGGCCACCACTTCCAATTCCAACACTCATTCCAGAGTTAGCTGGTAGAGATAATTTGGTGTACTTCATCTAGACCTTTTTCTAGAACATTCCCTGTTTTTTAAGGGTGATTAAAACAATTCCTTTTCTAGGATCATCCTTTCCTTTATTAGCCCACAGCTTTATCTGATTCATATGCTCCAATTTTGATTCATTTCCTTTTCACAAAGTTACAAATGAATGTGCAAAAAACGTCTAACTTTGTAAACAAGATCTGAAGGACTGGTTCATTATCAGGAGCTAAATTTTTCTTAAAGTTCAGTCTGTTCCTCAAAGAGATCAATAAAAAGAGACACATTCAGGGCAAGAGCCAATATTCTAGTACCGATTGCAGCTATAACCTTGAGCAAAGCCACTGTACTGATTTACATATTTTTAATGCAGATCACACCCACTTACTTTAGTAGGGCAAAGTTAAAATTAGATTTTGCTTACACATGTCCACAATCTCTGTTCAAAAGCATACCTATAGAAAGTAGTCCATTGGTGGCCTTTCAAATCTAAATCCTTTCTTTAACTGTTGGGATTAAGTGGGTAACAGTCATGAAGGAGACTCATGACCTTTTCGATATAATAATATAAGATTTATTACTGCTGACATTCACTTAAAAGGAAACAGAAACACAACCAGAACTGAAGTTTCAGTTTTAAGGGCTAAAATATGGCAAAAGCTCTAATACTGCAAGAGGTGTAGGGGGGAAAAAAACCTAAAAATGCAATCATAATTTCAGGAGAAAATTCATATTAGAAGTGTGAGAGTTATATGATTATCTCAAAAAATCATTTATAACAATACAAGTGTGGTATTAAAATACATAGAACTAAAAGCATAAAAGCATCTTGTGACAGCCTGGGTCATCAAGATCTTCAAAACATGCGTGATCTTGAGATATGATTTTGGGATGTTGTCACAGAAACTTTCACTGTAGTGCTTCTTAACACATAACGATGACTATCACTAAGTCATAAATTACCATCACAGTCCATGTGGCCAGGCATGGACTTTTCATACCTTTTATACTATAAGAACACATCCAGTTCTTTCATCTGGCATATCTTGGAGACCCATGGAGATATTTTAACTATCGAGCAGGGAAAGCTCTCAGTAATTCAAATGCTTAAGATCATGTATCTTTTCATTAAGTCTGTGAGATTCCTCTGTAGCTTTTCTTTGGCCTCTCATTTTGCTTCTAAAACATTCTATTATTAGTAATTCTTCAGAAATGCTTAGAGTATGTCCCTACATTCTGTAGAAAACATAGGTGACAGAAGGGTCTGTGGTTATAAGTAAATAGAGAAGGGCATGGAGTCTAACTATGTGACCAGGAGCCAGTGATAATCTCTGTGCCTCACTTTCCCTATCTGGAAGATAGGTCTTATCCTACTTGTTCCATTAGGCTGCTAAAAGAATAAATGAGGTAAAAGTTATGAAGTGTTCAGCCTACCACCCTTGTACACCCATAATTATAAATGTCCATGCTGTCAAGGAGGCACAAATCCCTTTCCTCCTCCACGTTGCTTTATGCAGTACCACATTCACACCAGTAATTCCTAGAAAAGTTTTAGACTATGTCCTAAAGCTCTGTCATAAACACTTGCCCCGTGTCATTTGATAGGCCGAATGGTGATATCTCTGTCGCCTAAAGTTTCTCAGGTCATGCACTCCAAGATAGGTACTACCACTAGTGGGCTACGGAGTTCAACTAATGGGTTCAAATCCTGACTGCACCACTTACTCCAGCAACTTCCAGTGAGCTACTTAACCCCTTTGCATCAGTTCCCACATCTGTGAAATGGGGATGCTAATACTAACTACCTCACAGACCAGTTGTGGGATTACATGAATCAATACCGATCAAGTTCAGTGCTGGCACAGGCTACTGACAACTGCTAGTATAGCAGTTCTCCTGGGGAGAGGGAGAGACAGAAGAGTCAGAATACAGAAGTTGCATCTATAGGAACCTTGATCAGTGTTCTCTAAACACACAAAGAAAAGAATTGGGAAAGATGCTCATGATGCTACAGGAGAGTTTTTTAACCTTTTATTCATTCACACCATCCTAGAAAGTCTTTTTAGATACCTTTCTCCTAATTACCTCTTCTCCATCCTCATCTCATGAAATTTTAAAAGACACACATGCTGCTTATCTGTTTGCATACTGTGGCTTTGAAGGCTTACAAGCCATTGCAACATCTGAGTCTTTTTTGCTCTCTCAGAATCCAATTTTGTCCCCCTAGGGAGGGGGGGTGCAACTTCACCCCTTTTGAGAATACATTGCTTTAGGGATCTCATTACATTTTTTAAAATTGGCATTCAAATCCAGGTAACACTGGGCCCACTCCAATTTTTAGTTCTCACTTCTAGACCCTAGACCTTAATATTCTCTTTAACATACTACTCTCACCTCTAGGAGTATGGAATTAAAAGGATTATATAAATGGAAGGACACTGCACCTATCAGTATGACTTTCTTTAACAGGAGAAAATATGAAGGAGTAGAGTCGGTGTCTCTTCTCATATAAACCCACAAGATGACATCAGTGATTGCAAAGAGGCACACAGAGAAGCCTGTAAGATCCTCATACTCATGAAAGGCCCAAACTTCACCTGCACATAGACCATTTATGTACCTAATCCTGAACTGCACTCCATATCTTTAAAATAAAATAAAGAAAAATAAAATAAAATAAAATATCCTTATACTTAAAGAGAATGTGCTACATGGTTCAGGTGTCCACCAAGCAAAGCAGGCCCTATTTTACAATCTAATGAAATCAAACCACCCAGATTCTATTTTCTTCCTCAGCTACAGGAAAATTGCCTTGTGGTTCAAAAGGGAGAAATCATTTCCATTGTGTATCAATATCACCATATGAATATGTAATTAGAGCTGATGTTTCAATGTTTTCAGAAAAGTAGAATCCATTCATAGACGTGACCGTGTACAGGTTGAATATTTCATTTTATTTATTTATTTTTTATTTTTATTTTTGAGTTGGAGTCTCACTCTGTCACCCAGAGTGGAGTGCAGTGGCACGCTCCCGGCCACCGCAGCCTCACCCTGCTGGGCTCCGCGATCCTTCCACCTCAGCCTTCCAAGTAGCTGGAACTACAGGCACATGCTACCACGCCTGGCTAATTTTTTGATTTATTGTAGAGATGAGGTCTCGCCAAGTTGCCCAGGTGGGTCTTGAATCCACGGGCTCAGGCAATCCACTCACCTCGGCCTCCCAAAGCACTGGAATTACAGGCTGAGCCATGGAGCTTAGCGAATATTTCATTTTAGATAGCTGCTCCCCATGGATATGCTCTTTCAATCAGATGAAACCTAAATATTTAAGCAAAAATGATTTTCTTCAATCAGCATCGTATTACTAGTAACTAGAAGCAGGGCAGAAAGAAAACCCAAGTCCAGCATTAAACAGCATTAGCCAAGATTCTTGCACTACTGAGCCTGTGTTAAGTTTGACGTTACCAGTGTAAGACAACACTATAAAGCACTTCTTGTGCCAGCCCTGAGACCTCTAAGCCCTCACCCACAGAGGCTCACAAAGCAGCTTGGGAAGCAAACAGGCTGCCAGTCCATGCCATGCTGGTCCATACTTGTACACTGCATGGTCAAACTGCTTCCAAGACATGGGGTGAGAAGTCCCTACTCAGCGCAGCAAAGGGTGGAGCTTGAGCAATATTCCCAGTAGACATAGCCCAGAAGAAGAGGTTTTTATTCCTTCTGTTCCATTTGCAAACATGAACAAAGAGAAAAAGAACGTTTATGTCTACCTGATCAAATGTGCCTAATCTATTTCTTCAGACCTTGCCCCTACAAAAAGCAACTCATTGTAAGACTGGAGAACAGAGAACATCAGGAAGGCTGAACCCTGTTACCAGCAGTTCCCTTCAGGGAGCGTGATGGAGGGGAGATGGTGGGAGGGAGGATGAGTTTCCTGTTGGATCATTCTTTTGCATTGTCTAAATCTGTAAAAAGTTAGCAAGCACTGCCTGCAAATTTTAAAAATCAATAAGATGAGTTTTAAAGAGAGAAAATTGCCATATGTGTGACATTGAATGATTCAAGACTGCTAGGAAATGAGGTCTCCAGTTTGTAGAACCTGGAAACTGAATCCCTTTCTCCCTCTGAATGAGAATGTGACCTTGCAGACACCAAGTTTGATTCTAAACCAAAAGGATACAAGTGTTTCTAAATGAGACTAAAAGATTGTGTAAGTCCCACTGCTGGGGACATAAGTGTATGGCAGCCCGTGTATGAATGCACTACAGTATTAGAAGAAATCTCTCTTGTAGCATGTCTTTATCTTATGGGGACAACACCTCTAGCTAACTAAGGGGACCAAGGCAAGCTGATCTGAGACATGCTGCATCTGTTCCCACTTCTTGTAGCCACCAACATGCTATTTAGGGTCTGTATTCTTGGCTCAATAAATCAGGAACAAAAATCTAAATGCAGGGTGTGGGGGAAGTCCCTCTGACAATCATAACCCATGAGCCCACCTGTAACACCACACATCCTTCATGTTTCTGTATTATATTAAAATGTTAAGTCACACCTTGAAAATTCTACATCAGGTAGACTTCATAATTCACAGAGAAAGACTAGCAACTCAGTAATCAACCATTTTTCTTACTAGTGAAATCTCAAGGCATGTTGGTTGCAGATCAGGGTGACAAGGAAGAGGACTACCATTTCAGCTACCAGAATCTCTGTCCAAATGAGATATGACTTTGATGAGATAACCTAAAATAAACGCCCAAGTAAATTTTGTTTACCACGTAGAGGTTACAGGCAAAAAGTATTTCTATATTTGATGAACAGTACTCATCATCTCTAATCGCAGAGCAATCTGCCCAGCTCTTGAGATGATTTGGAAAAAAAGGGAACATTCTTTTTAAATTCCTTCAAACTGCTCAAAATATCCTGACATAACAAAAAATATTTTTTCTTTTAAATTCACATAACCTTTCTTCTCAGCAGAACAGATAGAAAACATTCAATGTACAGTCTATTCCAGAGAGAACATCTTGCCTTTAAAATTTTAAATTCCACGAGGGAAGGAAGGAGGGAAGGAAGGAAGGAAGGAAGGAAGGAAGGAAGGAAGGAGGGAAGGAAGGAAGGAAGGAGGGAAGGAGGGAGGGAGGGAGGGAGGGAGGGAAGGAGGAAGATTCATGGGAAAGCCTTGGCAACTTCCTACAAATTTGTGAACAGCAAAACATTTTCAAACTGTAAACTAATGTTTTCAAGCTATAAACTGTCAAGAGTTCATGTAGGGAAGGGAGTGGGCAAAGAAATCCTGATGAACTTGCCAGTGCAGGATCAGAGCAACCAAGTGCTTTTATAATTCATCAGAATCAGAGAGATAAGACCATGAAAACAAATGCTTGATGAATGTACAAATGATTAACTGTGATTTCTTACTGCGATGCTTCTTGAACTCTCAGGACTGATGTGTCCATCAGTCTGTCCGGGGTTACTCCACTTTTGTTTGAAAGAAGTAAATCAAATGTCAAACCTCTGGCTTATATGAGTCGCATACAAACAAACCGCCTGTGAATGAAACTGCTTCCATTAATTGTCCTTAACAACATTTTTTGGTTTTGAATTCACAATTTAAAACACAGGGTGTGTTCACTGCTGTGAAAAATGTATTATGCGCTCCAAGTGTTGGTTAATTATGGTGAAGCACCCTGAAATTATAATACCCAACTGGGTAAGACTGTTCTTAAGAAACTTAGAGAATATCTTTAATATGTAAATATATAGCAATAAGATTAATAATTCCATGTCATTCAAGATGAAAATCAATAAGAGGAATAAATCCATAAATTATAAAACCAATACAGAAACCAGAGGCTAACCGTACAAAGCTTCATGAACTTAACTGACCAAATGATGACTATGTGTTGAGGAATGAATGATGCAAATTTCTGGACTCTAAATATGAACTCCGACTAGTCCTAAGTTTACTAGATGTCCACAATTTGTAAGCAAATTTTATAAAGCTTCATATTTTAAATTTAACTCTGCCAAAGAAAGGGATTAACCTGAAAACACTAATTTAGCTATCTGAAATAAGTCATTCAACCCACAGGTAGTAGAATGTTGGTAACGTAAGTTTGTGTGTGTGTGAAAACTAAACCATGACTGTTCTTCTGACAGGTTCTTGCAAGCCAGTTGGGAGATAGAGAAATTTAACCAGATGCTCTAGCACAAGCTAGTGTGTCTAGTTGTACGCATCAACCTCCATTGAAAGTAGGCATGTTCTGTTTTAGCCATTTAAACCTTTAAAAATTGAATAAAGAATTTACTCAGGTGAGAAAATATCTTTTTCAATAAAATCTGTATCATAATGCACTCAGTGAATTTGGTATTACCATTCTTTGAGAATGTATAGTCATCGCAAAATGGTTCGAGATTAAGCAAATTAATAGTTTTGCTATTAACCATTTACATGGTAAAACTATGCTTATGATTTTAAAACTATAAAAAAGAAAAGAAAAAACACCTTCTTCTCATTTATCTTTCTATAATAAATATTACATAATAGTTTATGTGCAAAAATTTTAAAAATATGCAAATATTATTAAAAAGTACTAAGTCTTTAAGTATCTGAAGTAATCACTTATGACACTCTCCTTAAAAACATTATTAGAATTTCTTAGAATATCACCCTATATGAAATCATACATTCCTATTTATTTCTTCACTTAAGGATGTTAAACTTTGTCTAAATAGCTATTAAACCCATCCATACGGGTATACCAACAATTCTTTCTTTTCATTTATATGACACACTTCACTAGTTTAGATAATTGATGTATAAAAAAACAAAAATTAAATAGAGATAAACTATATTCAGCATAAAATAGAAATTTACCAATTACTTATTTTTAGTTAGATTATGTCTTCCAATCGTAATGATTGATTTGTGCTTTAACTTTGAACATTTTTCTGGCTTACTTAAATTGAGCATTGCACTTCAATCCAATGCTATCAGGAAAAGGCAACATATATGGAAAAACGTGAGTATAATTCAATTCATTTAATGTAGGTGCTAATTTTAATCATTTTCAAAAATAATATATTTTAAGTAACAAAATTATGCCCATTTTTAAGATGCTATAGAAATGATACTTCAATGCATCTGCTTTTGGATAATTTCCCCACATTTGATGTAACTGCCTTAATAGCAATATTGATTTCAATTAATATACTTTAATATAATATCAAACATCAACTTCAAATTGGATATAAACTACTACTGGCCTAAATCCATGTCAACTCTTCTAAATTTTACCCTTCAGATTAAAAATCTGGACCATTATGATGAAAGAAACAGACATATTTCTCCCCATCTATCTAATTTATACAACTTTAAATAGCCTAAGGTATAGACAGAATAATCATGACTCTTGCAGACACAAGACAAGAGTGTCTTAAATAAGTATTAAATCTGCAAAAACTTAACTAATGATTGTCAATTTTCACCCAAGCAGAACAGAAAGAATCCATGTATAATCTATTCCAGAGAGAAAACCACGGCTTTACTTGAGGGGGAGAAAAAAAAGAGTAAAAGACCATTAATTATGGCAATATCCAGAATTTCAAAAAATCACATTAAAGTAAAATTTTGGCTAAATCATTTGAATCTTTTTTGCCCTAACACAATTTCAGCTGGTTTCTCTATCAGAGTTTCATTATTTTGTCTCTACATTTTAAAAGATTCTTTGCAAATAAAGAATTAATCGACTATAAATTTGTTTTTTAAAGAATCTGTTTCCTGTTTCCTGGTAGGATCACATATTGATTCCGGATTAGAACACGTCATGCCACTATCTGCCTTAGTAGTAAACTTTAAATAGTGGGAGGGAAACGGTTTTTTTGAGTATACGAACAAATGCAAAAACCGATAACGAATCACCCGCCTGCAAAGTTCACATTGTTTAATGAACAGTAACAGTTGAGACTTTTCAGAACAAACCAATTAGGTGAGTAGGAAAAAATAATAATAGAAAAAATAAAATAAGAAGAATAAATAAAAAGGAAGTCATCCTACTTTCCTTGAATCAGTCATTTTTAAGAATTGAAATGTTTATCTTTAAACAAGGAACATCTCCCATGTAATGTGGAAGACACATGCGTGAGATGGAATTCTATTCTTAGACTTGTTACAATTTTCCCTAGTAATTAGGAAGCTATATATCCCTGATAGAATGATGCTAACAAGCTCCTGCAGTTTCTACTCCAGCAAGAAATCAAAGAGACCCAAAGCAGACAACTCACTTCAGTAAAAGGATTATGCAGTCTGGTTATTAAAGCACAGCAAGCTCTTCCCAGTTTTATATCTGAAGAACTTTCTGAAAGAATCAGATTCTACAGCCAATATTATTAGGCTAAGTAAAAAGAAAATTAGAGAGTGACCATGGGTTATATTTAGGGAAAAATTAATGGAAGTTATTAAAAGAAGCCCATCTCAGATAACTTTCACATTTTGAAACTTTCCCCAAAACAGTTGTCATTACAACAAACGAATATTCCTGCTTGCGATTCCTTGTGGAACCCTAACATTTTTCTACCATTTCCTGAGGGTTACGATCACAGTTGCAATGAGTGTGCATCCTTCTTTTAAAATACAGAGCCATGTAGGATTTCAGGAAGTTGGCGTTTACAAATATGATTCTGATGGGTCAGCGTAACCAAATCCACAGCTAAATGAAACACCCAGCAAATGGAAAATGGAAGAAGGTTTGATCCACCCAAGCACCGCGACATTCACGTACCTTAAGGACTTCCATCGGCACCTGGGTGGCAGAGGGAAGGGTGGTGGGCACACTGACGTTTATGGCTGGTGTCTGACTCACGGGGACTCTCTGTTGCATGAACTGGGCCGCCTGCAGCTTCTGCTGCTGTTCCCTGCGCTCCTGCTCCTGCATCTGTTCACGCATGAGTTGCTGGCGTAGCAAGATGCGTGATGTCATACTGGAGGAGCTTATCGGAGGCTTGGAGGCCCCAGGATGCTCCGCGGAACTGCTGTGGGAGAACCAGAAGGCACACAACATTAAGTTTCCTAATGAGACCCTTCGTTTGCACTTTGGGGTATCCTAAATTGCACCAAACTATAAAATGAGGCTGCGCAAATAGATTCACGTCGCAGAATGGTACTCCATATAATTGAAAATCAAGAGGTGACAGGATTTAAGTCATTAGTAGTTGAATTAAAATAAGTCAGCTTGATTGCATCTAGGCATTTTTATCAGGCGGCTTAATTTTTTTTTGACATTTTGTACTGCATACTACTCATCACCACCAAATATAGTGCCGCCATATGTACTGCCAAGAAGCAAAGCATCTTAATGGCACCCAAATTTCCACATTTAAAAATAAATTGCTTGATTTGCTTTTTTTTTTTTTACAACTGAATCTAACCAAATAACTACCCTTCCACATTATCTAAATTTCTTGAAGATGCCTAAAATATTTTCCAACAAGAAATTGTTTAAAGAAAAGGTAAGCTTTGTAAGAGGTCACTTTTCTAAGATGCGAGAAGTAAAAATAAGTAAGGAAGGAAGCATTTGGACTAGAATGTTAACACTGAACTCGACCTCAGTCTTTGGGCAAGGGGGCAGAAGACAAGCTGGTTTGACAACCCAATTCTTCTCCACCCGGTTTTCTTTGTACTGTCTTTTCTTCGGATTCACCTTGGCATGCCCTTTACTAAGTGCTCTCTGCACATTCCCCATGAGGCCTACATCTAATGGTTCTGGTATTCACTCGATCCAAAATTATTTAAAACACTAAAACACTAGCCATAAGTTAAGAAGGAAAGACTCTCTAATTTTTCTAAATATGGTTTTTGATTGCTTTCCTTGCCAGCTTTAGAACATTATAAAGTCTAAGACTTTTTTTTTTTTTACCTATTTGCCCATTTATAAGATAGGAGGTGTTTTTAAAATTTCTATTGAATTGTTTATATCTTAAAGCCCCACTTCATTGATTGTTTTTTTAAATTTTTTTATTTTAAAGATTGTGGAGTACAATTCAGGATTAGGTACATAAGAGGTCATCGTACAGGTGAAGTTTGGGCCTCCCTTTGGTCCCAACTTCACCTGGTTTGAGATCAGGTACCCTTTATTGATTTTATGTACCCCTCCTCCCTTCCCCTGGTAGTTTCCTGCTACTGCCAATCCCTTTCTTATAGTATTATGATGAATGTTCAGGGTCCGCTTATGATTAAAGCCCCACTTCTTAGAGATTTTGTGGGGATTAAATAAAACAATGCACATAAATCCCCTAGTACAATGAGCACCACATAGTACTGCCTCAGCAAACATCTGCTGTTGCTATTATTATTTTAGAAAATGCCATTGTTTATTTCTTTTTCCCAATGTAATTTTTTTTTTAAAATCTCTGTTTAGGGCAAACAGTTCAAAACCTTAGCACCTGGAAAGAGAAAAAAGGGAACATTTGAGAAAAGATTTACTCCTGAGATGGTCACGCTTCAAAGGAAATGCTTGCACCTTGAGCTTCCTTCCTGGAGTGTAAACCCCAGCACCGTCTTTACCTTCTAACAAGAGGCCAAATAAAGCCTTTAAATCATTGACCATCCTTATGAACGCCTTAAGATAGGAACCTTCAGACTCTGAAGGTAACACAAACATGCTACAGGATGAAGAAGTATTGATTTCACTCTCACACGGTCCCAGAAAAAAACTAGATAATAACTAAACTAGCAGTTCACTTACTTTCCTAACAGCAAATTAGTTCGGTAAATTATGATAGGTTCATATAATATAATACAATTTGACGGTTAAAAATGATGGAGAAACCTATTTATTGATGTGAATAAAGCTACACAATACAATAAACTTAGAAAAGCCATATGCAAAATAGCATTTAAAGTAAGATCCAACTGAACAACAACCATTTTTTTAAAACGTGTTCATAGCAAGGAAAAGTGTAAAGATAACACTACTCTGGACCATTGCTGGCATATATTATTACAATCTTTAGGAAAATAACAATATTAGCAAAAAACTATAAAATTTGTTCATATAATTTGATTCAGAAATTTCATCTGATGGACAATTTTCCTAAGTAAATAACTTAAATGTGGGAAAATGGATATTACAAAGTTATTTATAAACTGCAAAATATTTGAATCATTAAGATTTGCCCCATAATATGAGAGTGGGTAAGTAAATTCTGAGACAGGAATTTCATAAAATACTATCTTTTTTTAAATTGCACAACTACAGAGCAAAGTGGGAAATGAATATGAGTAAATTTAAAGTGGGACCCCCAAAGTGTATTTACATTCTGATTTAAAATAAGTATGGTATGTCTATGTACACAAACACACAAAATAATTAGCAGGGAACGTATACAGATGATCACGGTTGACAGAGTGAGAATGAAGTTACAGGTAAATTTTTTTCTTTTGTTTTTCTCCCTTAAGCCACAAAAAAGCCATAATATTTTTTTTTCAAGGACAGAATATGTGCCTCTAGACACTAAGAACATGAAGAAATAACTTGAATGACTAAAGTCATCATTTGGCTAGAAGAAAGTAGACTGGATCCATCATAGACAATATTTTGGCGATAAGATGGGAAAGTAGTGACTGTATCCGGCACATCGGTTCTCTTGGAAGTCCTCAGCATCCCAGAAACACAAACACTCTTGCCTTTTTTTCCCCCCTACATTTCCTACAGACACACACAAAATGGAATAATGTTAATATCTTGCTTATTATTTTAATATCATGCACTCATCCACAGGATAAGAATACCTAGCCATTACTCTATTCACTTAAAATCATCTATTCACTTGGTAAGGCTTTACTAAAAGAGCATCAAAAGAAAATGTATTTTCCCACTTTTGAGTATGTTTTCAAAGTTCAAATGTACTTTCCTAAGCCGGGAGGGGGGCAGCTATTTAAAAATAAATAAATAAGCGGCCTTACTATTCAAAGCCTGTCAGGTTAAAACATTCCCAGAGAGACTGATCCTTTTGATAAAAACAGGAGCAAACCTTTGTGCTGTAGCAAATGCAGCTGTGGAATAATCGCACTAATTAGCTGCTCAAGACGAGTCATTGGCTGTGATACTGGGGAAAAAATCCTTTCAATTAACAGTAAAGCATTCTTGAGACATCTTAAATTAAAATTACTAGTTATCAACCATACTAAAGCTTCATACTTTCATTTAAAGCATTTTCTGAAATATCCTATTCAGGAAAAAGTACATATGAATATAGTAAGTCAGTATAAATAAATTGAACCCCCACTAAAGAAAATATGGAAAATATATATTTTTATATTTGTGTAAATATGGCAAAGTTCAGCTAATTGACAGTGTAACAAATCTTCCAAAAAATACAAAATTTTAAAAGGGCAAAGAAAGCATTAGAGTCACTTCGTGGCATACACTCCCTGCAGGATATTTCCACATTGTTAAAGATGACTCCAAGATTCTCAGCTTTGCCCTCAATCTTTTAAACATTCCTTTCTCTTAGAAGTAATTAAATCTACAATTATTACCGTGTAGACAAAAATGAAGTTATCTATACTTCACAATGTCAGCAGGACAAATGAGCATAATGTCTCAAACTCAAACTCCAGGTTTATGTGAGAACATTATAGGAGGCTACACAGCTTATTTTTTAAAATGAGAACCTGATGTTGAAGCTACTAAAGACACGCAAGAAGAGATGTCCAAATGTATTTAATTTTAAAAGCTAACAACTCATCCCAGGCCCATGAAGCTCAATCTTCTTCGCTAGATAATCCTAATTCCATGAGTCTGATTCCTTTTAATCAGATTATGTAAAGTTCATTTATTCAGCAAATAGTTATTGCCAGGTGCTGGGAATACCTGGTTTCTAAGCTCATAGAGTTTAAGGCCACGGTCACAGAATTCTTCTAAGATGCCATAAAATTAAGTCAATTATCTAGATTATAGGACTCTGATCGAGTTCCACATGGGAAGGTGTGTGCATCCCCACATCAGAAATCACCCTTTGAAAGCCAACTGGCGGAGACACAAATGCCTTTATTGGCACTTGCCCGAATCACTGAAGTCAGACACACAACTCCCTTGACAACTGGGAATTACTCAACATTGGCTCAAGAAGGACAGCTACCAATTGGACTCAAGTTCCAGCTCAGTCACTGCTGAGCAGTGTGACCTTTAATGAGCCACTTGACCTCTCTGAGCCTCTCCAAAATCCAGCTCCTAAACGTGCTGCAGGGATTGGGTGAGTTAATGCAGCTAAATTTAAGGGCTCAGCACAGTGGCTGGAATGCAGTATATGGACAATGTGGTACAATAATGTGAATAGAGTTCCTACCTCTATAGCTGAATGTACAGTTTTAACCCTCAAAGCTTTCCCCTTCCATGACACAGGTATATTGAACATGGGCTCTGAATTATCTGATATATTATTAGATCCAAATAGTTTATTCCACTGCCTTCATCAATCACTTAAATATATGAGAAAGTCCATTAAATCTGAGGCCTGGCACCCAAACAGTATTGGCCTGATCACCCCTCACCTTTTTTTTTTTTGAGTTGGAGTCTCACTCTGTCACCCAGATTGGAGTGCGGTGGCCGCTCCCGGTCACCGCAGCCTCGACCTGCTGGGCTCCAGCGATCCTTCCGCCTCAGCCTTCCAAGTAGCCAGAATTACAGGCATGCGCTACCATGCCCAGCTGATTTTTTTGATTTATTGTAGAGATGAGGTCTCGCTGCCCCGGCGGGACCCCTCACCTTTAACAGTGATGCCAATACCATTTTACTAGCTCATATGCATCAGTCTTTAGTCTCCATTACAGTCCTCCTAGACATGAATCAGGTTATCAGTTGAAATCTAGAATGGCTGAAGGAACAGTTAAACTTTTCTCCGCATTTTCTCTCTTCAGTTTCTCAGTTAGAGTCCATCTCTGCTACATACTAACCTGTGACTGTGGCCAAGTTAGTCTATCCGTTTGTGCTTTGGTTTTCCTTATGTATAAAAAAAATGTTTAATACATCTGCCTCACAGCATTGCTGTAAGGATTACAGTTTTTAATAGATATGAAAATCTTAGCACAATGACTGGAGCATGATCCAATAAACTGGAACAGAGTTCAAAAATTCGTGGTAAAAACAACATTAAACTATGAATGTGCTACTTTGTGATACAGGGAATCAATTTTTTATAAGTCTACGTGCAAGTATGGACCTTAGAAGTATTTCTTATAACATCCCTATTTAACTCAGAGAACCTAACAAAGTTTTGCAGGGATGAAGAGAGAAGAAAATTTATTCTGCAATTCTCTCATAAGCCATAAAGTAAAAATTGTAGCATTTTTCTCCAATAAAAATAATCTTCATTTAGTTGATAGAACTCAAAGCCTACCACTCACTTGCATGGGATATAATTTACTTATGTTCAGGAAAATACAATGGTTGATATTAACATACACAGTGGAGACACAGAAAGCCATAACAATATTAACCTCATGTGTAGAGAATAATGCCATTAATATAACATGAATAGTTTAAGCTACAGGAGTTTCCAAATGCAAAAGCCTAGCTACAAAAAAAAAAAATTAACTGAGAATTTTTTCTACAATAAAAATGCCCAGTCTCATTCCTGAAAATTCTGATTTCAGGCCCAGGAATCAAGATGTCTACAAAAAGCCTGCAGCTAATTCTTACACTCGGTCATGTTTGGAAAGAATAAAACACCTAAGACCACCCAGGTGTTTAGTAGGAGAGCTGGGCCATGAACCCACAACTCTAATTCTCAGAATACTTTTCTCCATGTCTGAGGAAATTCATATTCTCATCCCACCTCCAATGAGTCAGGTTAGAGCTCTGAAGAGTCCTTCTGATACTGAATTCAGCAAGTTGAATGGGACAGAATGGGAAAGACTGCATCACTCTAACTAAATGCGCTATGAGACCAAATAGAAACATCTGTCCAGAAACTGCCAATGGATCTTTACAGTTACAGCACAGCTACTTTATCATAAATAAGAGAAACTGATAGGCTAAATCTATAGAAACTGCCCCCAGTCAGTTTGTTCTGCCAGCAAAAAGAAATTCTTAGGAAGCTTTTGAAAGTGTCTCCCAGTACACAAATTAGAGTTGGTAAATGGATATATATATATATATATATATATATATATATATTTAACAGTGATCTGGGTGTCTAACATTTCAGAGTGATCAGCATTTCCATTATCTCAATTTTTCCATTTCTTCCAAAGTGATTCAGGGTGACTTTTTTTACCACGTATGGTGGAAGCAAATGCCAATAAGAAACAATATCATTCCTTGTACTTAAAATAGCTGGGAATATAACCCATGTAAACCTGAAAGTACCAGACAGCACAGTTTGGCTTCAGACATTGAGATCTTCTGAACTCCTGTCACCACCTAACTTGGGTTTTAGTGGTCAAGAAAAAGAATGAAAATCTGCCAAGATTCCAGCTTTTTTTGGGTAACCATTAGCAGCTCAGATAACAAATACTCAAGGTTTCTGGCAAAGAGAAAATAAAAAGGCTTGCAAAACACAGTTTGCATGCAGCATGCAAATGCTTTCCAAAGGCTAGGTACTGCTAGACATTTGGGATATCATGGTGTTCTAACTAGACAATGTTCCTGTCTCCAGAGCTTTGTGCTTTTCATTGTAAAAAAAGGAGGAAAACACTCTAAAAACTAAGAACCTATCAATTGTATATAAATTACAATCTGAATATAAATTACAATCTGAAATATTTACTTTCTAACACCAAGACCCCAATTAGTTGGTAAAAACTGGAAATGCTGGGCGTGGTGGCTAACGCCTATAATCCCAACACTTTGGGAGGCCAAGGCGAGAGGATATCTGAACCCAGGAGTTTGAGACCAGCCTGGGCAACATAGCAAGACTTCATCTCCACAATAAATCAAAATATTAGCTGGTCTATTATATTAGTGCGTGCCCATAGTCCTAGCTACTCAGGAGGCTAAAGTGGAAGAATTGCCTATGCCCAGCAGGTTGAGGCTGTGGTACTGTGACTGTGCAGTGCAGTGCAGCCTGGGAAACAGAGTGAAATCCAGACTCAAAAAAATAAAAGGAGAGAGACTCTTCCTATCTGTTTAGGACTCTCCATACTCTAAGCTGAACCTTCAGCAGTACCAGAAAAGATGAATCTCAATAATTGATTAGATAAAAATCAAAAAGAGCCTTAATAAGGCTCCTAATATATCAATATTCTTTAAAAGTTGGTACCAAAAGTGATACCCTGGGGCTCAGGAAGAAAAAGCTTACAACATTTCTTTATATTTACTTTCTCATCATTTGTATGTCCTATTTTTGTACATGTTGTATAATATATTACTATAGCACGTATATAATTTATAAATAAAAGTAAAATGTGTTGAGAAAATTTGCTTGACAGAATGATTTAAAATGTTTAGAAATCTCTGTAATATATGAACAATGCCCCTCCAGGCAATTTTCATCACCAGATTTGCTTTCAAGTTGGTTATTTTTATCACTCCCAAAGTGTTTCCGACTTATATATACTCCAACTAAGGAGAATGTCAAGCTCTTACTAAAAGATATTTTAAACCAAGGATATGAACTTTGCCATTTCCTCATTTTATGACCACGACTGAGCTCCATTTTCCACAGATGCCACTATGAGTTGGCACACTCTTAACACCCAATTCCCTTCAAGGAAATCGCCTCTGAGAACCAGACCATCAAAACGTTATGAAACAGATAAAGCTGAAGTGCCCCACACTCAAGTTTTCTGTCTTTAAAAAAAAAAAATCAAGCTTCCTTCCACTAGACCACACTCTGTCCAACTATGGTATACCATTCACATCTAGTTTCCGTGTTTTAAAAGACTCTGAAACATTCATCTGCTATAAAGTATAATTAATTGATACGGCATACCAGGATGCCCCACTGAGTGTATTTGAAAAGAAAGAGCATTTTTATTTTTTAAAAATCCAAAACAATCACAGTCCAATGATAGAATTCAGTCTCGAGTATGAAAGTAATTGGAAGGAAATTTTTTTTTTTTTGAGTTGGAGTCTCACTCTGTCACCCAGACTGGAGTGCAGTGGCCGCTCCCGGCCACCGCAGCCTCGACCTGCTGGGCTCCAGCGATGCTTCTGCCTCAGCCTTCCGAGTAGCCGGAATTACAGGCATGCGCTCCCACGCCCAGCTAATTTTTTTTTTTGATTTATCGTAGACATGAGGTCTGGCCTGCCCAGGCGGGTCTCGAACCCGCGGGCTCAGACAATCCACTCACCTCAGCCTCCCAAAGGCGCGGGATTACAGGCTGAGCCACCGAGCCCGGCTTGGAAGGAAATTTTTAAAGGCAGAAATCTCTTCTATCTGTACTCAAATAATTAACCAATCACAGACCATGCCTTCTCTACTAGTCTGCACAACATTGCAACAGGTCGGAGAAGATTCATAAGCCTTAGACCACCATCACTTAACAAAGGCTGCATGTCTAGGACTTAGCAACCAAGAAGTAAATATTGCAAAATCATGTTGCCATCAAGACAAAAGTACAAATTATGATCTAAGAAGTAGTGAATGGTACATCTGCTATGGTTTAGGAGGCAACCTTACAAATATCAGTAATGATTTATGGAGGTCACATGGCATTTGTCCCGGCCTAGCTTACTGTCCCGCTTCTTTGGTAAAGTACTCGGATTTAACCTGGAAGAACCAGCCTTCCTCACTTTCACTTCATGAGGTTATGGAGTTACTATTGCCTCCAGACACAGAAGCACAGCCCAAGCTCAGCCAGTCAGCATACCCATCCCACCAGTCACAGGGATTAACTCAGAGTTTGTGCCCCAATATGGTCCAATAAGAGTCATCCCTATGTCTTGGAACTACTGGGATAAAATAACTCTCTTTATACTCAAGCTTGAGAAGCTGGTAGGATATAAATCTGGAATCTTTTAAGTCTGTCTGAGAAGAAAGCCAAACTAGATAAAACAGTAAAGAAGGAACAGGGACTGAGGAGAAGAAAGAACAAAAAGGAAGCCAGTGTTTGGATGACTTTGAGCATCTGGATCAAACTAACCCTGAAGCCATAGTAGCCCTGGACTAACCCTGGACATTGATTCACAAGAGACAATCTCCACTTTTGCTTAATCCACTTGGAGGTACCCTGGAATATCACAACTGATTTTTGTGACATGTGGTACATATACACAATGGAATATTACTCAGCTACAAAGAACAAAATTATGGAATTTGCAGCAACTTGGATGGATTTAGAGTCTATAATACTCAGTGATATCTGCCTGGAGAAGGGGGGGCACACCTCATCAACAAGGGTAACTTCACAATGAATATTTGTACACCTAACCCTTAACTGTACCCACAATTTTAAAATAAATTTTAAAAAATACTCAGTGATCTATCACAGAAACAAAGAACTGAGTACGACAAGGTCTCACTCATAAGCGGACCCTGAACATTCATCACAATACTCTAAGAAGTGGGTTGGCAGTAGCGGGAAATTGCCAGGGGAGGGAATGGGGGCATACAACATTCATAAGGATACCTGATCTCAAACCAGGTGAAGTGAAAACCAAAGAGAGGCCCAAACTTTACCTGTATAATTACCACTGTATACCCAACCCTGAATTGAATCCCACATCTTTAGAATAAATTTTTTTTAAAAATCATCTTTAAGCCGGGCTCGGTGGCTCAGCCTGTAATCCCGCGCCTTTAGGAGGCTGAGGTGAGCGGATTGCCTGAGCCCACAGGTTTGAGACCCGCCTGGGCAGCAAGACCTCATCTCTACAATAAATCAAAAATCAGCCGGGCGTGGTAGCGCATGCCTGTAATTCCAGCTACTTGGAAGGCTGAGGCCAAAGGATCGCCGGAGCCCAGCAGGTCGAGGCTGCGGTGGCCAGGAGCGGCCTCTGCACTCCAGTCTGGGTGACAAAGTGAGACTCCAACTCAAAAAAAAAAAAAAAAAAAATCATCTTTAAAAAAAGAAGGAAAATATCAATAATTCTGAAAAAAAAAAAGTCTCAGCCTAAGAACTACAAACAATCTAGTACCCATTCCCCCATTTTCTCTGTTTTGACTGGGTGCACTCTTACATACAACAGTTCTCAGTTCTCCAGAAAAGTTGGTTACATGCAGTTTTGTCAAAGAAATTTAAGTAGAAATGTTATGTGGCACTTCCAGGAAGTATCTTTATACCTTTATTTGAACCCTCTACCACCGTATCTCCTGAAATTTTCACTGGAGCTCCAGAACCATTCTGGACCATGAAGATAAAACCCAGAATTAAAGATTAAGTTGGTGTATACCTGGTCCTTCATGACCTGATGGAATCTATTCCATGACAGCAGAGATGTTTTTACATGTTTTATTCACATACAGATTTCCTGGCACATAGTAGAACAAAATAAATACTTGTCCAATGGGTAAATTTGGTGTCTTGTCCTTGTATTTGTCCTTACAAACACTTCACCTCATAGAATCAAATAATACTAGAGCCTTTGTGTTGGAGGACCTTTATTAAATCATTTACTTGAATCATCCAGTGACAGAGAACCCTGAGTTCTGGGGATCTACTATATTTCCTTAATTCTAAAAAAACTCTGGGCATCCCCTTCGGGTCCCCTCCCACTGTGGGACTTTTCTGTCCTCTCAATAAATCCTGCTTTCAAAAAAAAAAAAAAAGACAGAGAAACTTTCCTTTCACATTTTAAGATTTCCCAAATCAGAAGAAATCTTATAATCAATGGATATATTTTAATAGTGTTTTCTCCTCGCCTAAACATTTACCTTATAATCTACAGTGATTGGACACAGGGAAATACATTTGATAGACAAATACTATGGCATCGGGACTAATCATGGCCCCTCAAAAACACAATTGAGTTATGGTTTGGCAATTCAGAAATCTAGGGATGGGAGGTACTCACTCAATGAAAGAGCAGAGGAAAAAATACTGATTCATGTAAGGGAAAATCCATGGAATGCAACAGATAAGAACAGCCTGAAGCCTAGCTGTCCAGGCTGAGCTCCTAGCTCTATCATTTCTAAGCTATATGACTTGGGCAGGATTTTTCACATGTCCAAACCTCAGTTCTCTCATCTTAAAAATAGGGTTGGAAGCTGGGCTCGGTGGCTCAGCCTGTAATCCCGCGCTTTTGGGAGGCTGAGGTGAGTGGATTGCCTGAGCCCGCGGGTTCGAGACCCGCCTGGGCAAGTGAGACCTCATCTCTACAGTAAATCAAAAAATCAGCCGGGCGTGGTAGCTCATGCCTGTAATTCCGGCTACTTGGAAGGCTGAGGCGGAAGGATCACTGGAGCCCAGCAGGTCAAGGG
>NW_007253297.1:32961-37973 GCF_000164805.1 Carlito syrichta
CCAGTCTGGGCGACAGAGTGAGACTCCAACTCAAAAAAAAAAAACAAAAAACAAAAAAAATAGGGATGGAAACAGTACCATTATCTTAGAGTAGTTTGTGAGAATTAAATGTGCTAATACAAGTAAGATGCTTGGAACAATGCCCACCAACAATGGAAAAATAAGTAAAAGTTAGGCAGTGAATTTTTCTATACTGTGTTTAATTCCTGAAATGGTACCCTCTGATCATTTTAATATCTAAAAACGTGAAAACTGACAAGTTACTTTCTAAGGAGTCAGAATTCTAGAATGTTGCCTTCTGCTATCATGTTTCTTTTCTTTCCTAGAGGAAAGTACAAAACAATTAATTCATAGTGTGTACCTGCCTATAAGAACAGGCATAAATAAGTGAAGGGGTGACAGCCCAGTGAACAAGTTTAGTCAAAGAAGTGTGCTAAGAATTTCATTTTGAGAGCTTATAGGGAAGCATACTCCTATGACAAATATTTAAGTTAACTAAAAATTCAAAATTAACAATTAATTTGAGTATAAATTCAAGTTTGACATTACTAGTGCCCTTGCATTGCTTCAGAATGGCAAGTTTCATCTATTTATGCCAACCATTAACTTGTTTAAAATTAATATTAAAAAGAAAATATTACTAAGTTATAGAGTACATTCTTGTAGGGCATGAATCACAAAAAGGATACATCATCTCTCCACTGTGATCTGATTTATAAGGCAAATATTTATAACTTTTCTAGCCTAATAATGTTTTAAACATGTAATTGTTCATAAAATGCTCTAACAATTTACAGAGATGACACATAGAATGTAAAAAAAATCTAAAGTATTTATTAAAGCAAACTAAGAACAAAAATAGAAGTATAATAAATTAGAAATCACTTTTTAAACTACTTTTTATAAGACCTTTTAAAGATGTGTCTACTGAAATATGATGAACTTTAACCCACACTTAAACTTATGGGAATTTTTTTTTTTAAGAATCAAATTCTAAAAATAGTGCTGCTACATCTAGTATTTTTCCATTATTCTTGCCGTCTTTAAACACACCTTCACAAGCTGCTGAGCATAATGCTTTTCTGACTTAATCAGAACCTCTCTCATGACCCAGGAACGTTCAGTAAATAATTATTAAGCTCCAGAGGTGGCTTTTGCATAAGTTGATTTGCTTGAATGCCTATTCACTTAGGGACACAGCTTTCAGTATTGTTTTCAAATCTTATCACCTAACAGTGCAAGTAAATGTTAAAGGGGGTGGGGGAGAGGATCCTCCATTTAGTATTTCTCCATTTTAATATTTCATTAAAACTGCCCATTTCAAACTTGTTCTTTATTTATATGCCAGGCAGATGATTCTGACATTTGGATGTTTTGTTTTCCCCTCAAAGAGAAAAAAAAATCAATATATAAGAATGTAAATGGGGTGTTTATTAATGTAACTGTTCCTATTCCATAGACGGGGGGAAAAGGAGAAACTAATAATCCCAAGTGTTTACAATGGGACAGTTTTGACAAATGTACTAAGCACACTGTTTTCTTAGGGAAAAGAATCCTGTGTTATTTATAACAAAGCTGGGCTGCAGCCTATCTTGCAATCATAAATCAAGGTATACTGTAACTCAGATTTTTCAGGCAGTCAGGAATTTTTTTTTTCATTATTAACTTAAGGCCAACATTCAATTTAAACAAGAGGGCAAAGATAATGGGCTAACATTTTTACCACTACCCACCCACCCCTCCAAATTTGCTGTTATCCTTGTCATACCCACCTACCAGAGGTTAAAGTGAAGCTGATTAAAAGCCACAATCACAAAGTAACAGCTTCAGTATGTTTAACTCTCAATAAAACCTTCCCTTTTATCCTCCCCCTTAAAAAGAAAAAAAAAATCACCCCTCCTAAGTGGTCCCAGGATTACTTCCAGAATAAAACTTCACTTACAGATATAAGCTTTCAAAGGAGCAAGGCATGAACATCTGAACTCTAAGCGCCTCCATCTTTTTTCCTTTAAGGTGTTCTGCAAGCCCTTGGCGAAGAGTGAAAGTCAAAGTTAGTTCTGGCACTGGCTGTGTCACTAGGGGTGGCTCCTGATAAGGCCCTGGAAACTCCAATCCAAACACAGCTCTGCGCTAGACCGGTGCCTGGTGTCTGTCTGCAACAGCAGACCTGTTTAATCCAGTACCTACTGTACCTGCAGGACAAAAATGCTGCCTCACAACACCAAGGGGGCTACCCAAGGACCCAGGCACGGCCAGAAATCCAGCCCAGCAGCCAGACAAACCCCCTTGGGATGCTCATCTAGCCTTTCGCAGTTCAGGTGCCCATTAAGGCTTGCAGGGACTGCACATTATTAAAGAACCTGAAAGGAGAGGTAATTTCACATTCCGGTGAATTTTTAACACTTAATGGAGTCAAAGAATCTAGAAGGGAGGGTTGGGGGACCTGGTGTCCTCTCTCGGTTTGGAAGAGCTCGGGCATCAGCTCATCACACCTCTAGCTGCTTTGCATCCATTCACAGGCATTTGGGGAGGTGGATAATTGAACATGCCCCCCTGCAGACAGGCTAGAGATCCGACACAGCATTCCTTACCCTCAGACCCCAAGAACATCAGCAAGGCTATCCTCGCCTGGTCCTGCTGGAAGTAACACACAAGCTGCTTCAGTTGTGGCCATCATCTTTCAGGATGTGTAACATGTTTTGCATAGTCTCTGGCACATAGTAAATGCTCAGTAAGAAAAAGAAATCTCTAATAATTACAAATCTTTAGGCCATCCATCTGTGTATTCTTAGACAGCCATCTAATCCAATTCTGAACACATTTGTATATAGGAAAAAAATACAGCAATATATGCTCTCAAAAAACACTTTAAAAAGCAGACATGACAACATCAATATAATCAAATATTTATACAGTTCCTACAGACTCAGCACACCAAAGATGCTCTGCAGAACTATGAAAATACCATATTCAAAGGTCAGAAGAAAGACATCTGACACTGACTAGCTGTGTACTCTGGGCAAGTTACTTCACCTCTCTGTGCCTAAGTTTATCTCCAAAGTCAATGGTTGGAAAATAATGTAATCTCTCTAAGCCATAATCAAACTCAAATTCTAAACTATAATGACATTATCTTTTTTTAACCTCCCTCTGATAATAGGAAATATCCAGCCAGGAGTCTCAGTCAAACTCTTTCTGGCTCTGTTTATTCTTTGTTCATTTATTCATTCATTCTTTCTTTTGTTCAATAAATATTTATGGAACACTGACTATGTCCCAAGCACTGTGTAGACTCTTGGAGCTTACAGTCTACTGGAAAACACATATCAAATAATCACATAACTATATCATGATAAAGGTGATAACTGCTACAGGGAGGTGAAAAATTTAAAAATTGAAGGGCCAGAAAAGGATTCCCATAGGCAGGAACCACTGGGCTGAGATCTGAGTGGCTGACGGGGGGAGTATGGATGAAGAATCTTCTAGGTAGCAGAAGCAACACATGCAGGAACCCTGAGAAGGGAAGTTAGCAGGAGGACTCACTGGACTGGAGGACATGAGTAAGGGAAAAGTCACTGATTCTGTTCCAAGATGAACAAGAAGCCACTGAGAGGTGGCAAAGAGAAGAGTGATGAGTTCAGATTTGAGTTTTTAGAATGGTCTTTCTGCCTTCCATGTTGAGAGCTCAAGGAAGACAGGCAGGATTAGCTACTATAAGAGTCCAGGTAGGAGGTGATGATGGCTTTTGAAAAGGGGAGAAGTAAGAAGGAGAGAAAAGTGGACAGATGACTAGTCAAATTAAGAACCAATAAGTAGAAGGAATAGGGGAGAAAATATTTTTCAATAGCAATCATCGAACACATTCTACATGCCAGGTACTGTGCTAGTTACTAGATGACTGAGGTGCTATGCTATTTCTCTTACTAACCCAAACCGCACTTCTTTTCTCTTGCCCTCAGTATGGTCTGCCATGAAAATGAAGAGCACAGGTTCTGGTGTTGATTTACCCAAGTTCAAATCCCACCACTTATTCTGTGACTCTGTGCAAATTTGCTAAACTTTCTGTGCTCTGATTTTTTCACCCAAGAAAGAAGAAATGATAAGTGACTATCCCATAGGTTATTATTAGAACTGAAAGAGATAACATTTGTAATATGTTTCACATGGTCTCTAACACATAGTAAATGTTCAATAAGAAAAAGAAATCTCTAATAAATACAATTATGGTTCGTGCTAACTATCCTGGATAATACTGACTGATCTAGAGAACCAAGGGAAATGGGACAGAGTAAAAAAATTTTGAGAAAGATCAAGAAAAAAGAAAGGATAGGGAATTACCACATCAGGACTTTTTTAATTTTAATTTTAATTTTGAGTTGGAGTCTTACTCTCTCCCAGGCAGGAGTACAGTGACATGATCACATCTACTGTGGCCTTGACCTCCTGGGCTTAGGCAATTCACTCCATCCTTCCCAGTAGCTGGGAATACTGATGTGTGCCACCATGCCCAGCTAATTTTTTGATTTACTAGCTATAAGGTCTCACCATGTTGCACAGGCTGGTCTCAAATTCCTGGATTCAGACAATTCTCCCACTTTGGCCTCCCAAAGTGCTGGGATTACAGGCTTGCACCACCACACCTGGCCCATATCAGGACTCTTTAAGGGATTATTTTTTAAAAATCAAGTGACACATGCCTATACTCCAAGTTACTCAGGAGGCTGAGGAGGGAGGATTGCTTGAGTCCAGGAATCTCAAGTGTAGCCTGGGCAAGACAGCAAGACCCCATCTCTAAAAAAAATAAAATAGAAATTAATAATAAAATAAATAAGCTGGGCTCGGTGGCTCAGCCTGTAATCCCGCTCCTTGGGAGGCTGAGGTGAGTGGACTGCCTGAGCCCGCGGGTTCAAGACCCGCCTGGGGAACCTGGTGAGACCTCATCGCTACAATAATCAAAAACTAGCCGGGCATGGTAGCGCGTGCCTGTAGTTCCAGCTACTTGGAAGGCTGAG